>NC_084734.1:67262056-67562056 GCF_033978785.1 Entelurus aequoreus | reverse complement strand
TTATGTGTTTTGCATATTTAGACGCCATGGCGCACGTGTGGTTGTCAGGTTTTTAAAGAATATATCCATTGAAATTGCGGCATGATCAGAGATAACGATTGCATAATATTTGCATATAAATATAGATGAAAGTAATTTATTATCAACTAGGAAGTAGTCAATGCGGGTGAAAGTGTGATGAATATTAGCGCCAGACATCTGAAACAGAACATTCTTCCATAAAAGACTGAATTACCTCAGCGGACTTTGACGGTAGGCACACATTGGGTGATGAGCGATCAAGCTGGGAATCGAGCCAACAGTTAAAGTCTCCTCCTAGTATTAAATAGTACAATGACAAGACAGGGAGGTTCAGAAAAAGTTGATTGAAGAAAGTGTCATCGTCATAGTTGGGAGCATACAAACTTACAAGAGTTATTGGGGTGTTGGAATTCTGGCAATTGACGATAACATACCTTCCATTGAGATCAGAAATACTATTCAATTCGAGTGTACTAAAAGAACAGATTTATGTAGCAAAATAGCAACTCCCCTCGATTTGTCCGAAAATGAAGAGTGGTAATTCTGTCCTATCTAACCTCTCCTCAGCCTCAAGTGATCAGAAGGTTTAAGTTGAGTCTCCTGCAAGAAGATTACCTGACTACCCAGATGACAGCGATCATTGAATCTTACTTCGTTTGATATGATCATTAAGCCCTTTGCAATTAAAACTGGTAAACCTAGCAACATCCGCCCGACATCGCTGTTAGATTAGGGTTGGTCAAAGCAAAAAGAGGCAAACTATAAATATACAGAATACAAAAAGTCTGTGGTAAATTAAAAAAAATAAGCTTGACTGATTCAAAGAAAAGAAAAACAAAACAGTGGCCCCCTAGATTTAATGTCGAGGATGTCTGCTCGCATATCGTCCATCTTCTGACTTATCCACTTCCAAAGGACTGAGTCGATGATCCATGGTATCTGGATCTGGAGATGTCCGAGCCCTGGAACGGCCTGGCTTGTCGGATTTCCTTCGGCCAGACATTGTGGAATTGGCAGGCGCAATCCACAAAAAAGAAGCTACACACGACAGGTCAGGAAAAATGATAGTAGAGTTGACGGCTCAAATTAGTATAAGTGCCAATAAAATATAAAAAAATAAGGTCACATTTTCGCGGAGTCCCCGCCAAGCTCATGCGGGGACATCTTGAATTCTGTACTTTTACAGGTGCCTTTGCAGACATAGGATTGGCTTGGTGGGAAAACAGGCGTATTCATAGCAGACTGCCTCTAAATAATGTTGCCATTTTTTAAGTCGACAAAGAAAGCATGCTTGATAGAAAGGCTACACTTTCCATGCTAGCTTAATGCTAATGTACATTTGATATACGATATGCGGTACATGCCTCTGATTACCACAGGCGATTTTACATGGCGATAAACTACAATTAAAATAAACTAGCTGTTGCATAATAAGTACAATACTTACAGTATTAACACTTTGTAGGGCTTAACAAAAGACAAGACTAGCACATCCAACTTAATGCTAATAAACTATTTTCTGACGACGACAACACACCTAAAACAAACTGAAATAATGTGTACTTGCAAATGATACCCGAAGTGGAAGAAAACAATATAGAACAACTGGACAGCACAGTTGTCATTTTTGGATCAGTGTTAAATGTTACATTAAAAAACTTAGATTTTATTGTTAAACACATTACGATTCAATATCCCAGGCACCAGATGCAAATGTTAAAGGTACACATTAATAATTATTAGTAATGAATACATTTTACCTTCGGAATATGTCAAGGACCAAACAATAAAAAACCTTTGCTCTCAGACTTAAAGGTGAAAATGTATGGCAATCTCACTATGTATATATTTCTGAAATGATTGACATGTTTTAATTACCGTGTTTGTGAAAGGACAGCTATGTTTACATGGTGTGCGTCTATGTGAAAGGACAGACAGAAGTATTGCTCCAAATGATAAGGCAGACTTAACACTCCAGGTCTTTGTCAACAATCTGCCATTGTTCTATGACTACTGATCCAACAAATGACCTCAGAGAGAGAACCATCAACAATTGCACCTACAGTGCAGACAAATGAATCATTTATTTAAATAGGAGCAATCTTAAGATTGAAGCAAACAATAACTATGAAAAGAGTCCTCAGAGAAACTACACAATTAACAAAAGTAAGAATAAATGAATGACCCTTTGGGCAGATTTGCATGTAATTTACGAGGTTTCTTTTTTGGCCCAGATCGGAACTTTCCCCATTTGTGGAAGTTGGTTCAACGGTTTTAATCCTGCTAACATGCATTTTATGCAAACATATGGACAAAACCATTCCCTGATTGGCTGAAAATACATTTATTTAGCTAAATTTACAAACTGCACAATGACACTTTGTCAGAAAACACACAACGCCATATAGATAGTCAACATAAAAAATGTATTGATATGCAACAACACATGTAGTTGAAATCGTTTGAGACTTACAACTGACTCCAAAGTATATTTATATATATTTTATTGTGAGGACAAGAAATGTCCTAGTGGTAAAACGGCTGAAAAATAAAATCCTGCATCATATAATCCAGTTGTCTTTGGTCTGTCGAAATGTGTTAATAACTTTCTACAACATTTTTTCAGATGGACATAATCAAATAGAATTCACATTTTTGAGAGTTCAAAAAACTTTCAATTATATTCCTCTTCATTGTGCATGAGCAACTTTGCAAGTAAGCAGATGTTGTAATTGCAGGAAATCACCGCTCCATCAACAATTTAAGACCATGCGGAGCTAAAGAAGAGCACCAGGAGGGTCCTGCCAGCTTCATGACCGCAACCCTCTTGACTCAACCCAAATATGAAGAGACTTTCTCTACACTATCTGGCAGCAACAAGCGCCCCATTGTGTGTATCTGAGTGATTTTTTGTGTGTGTGTGTGTGTGTGTCTTTGTGACGGAAGAAGTAGTCAAAGACAACCCTAATGAGGAGACTGTGACCAGCTGTCATGTGATGTGTGGGAGCAAACACAATGACCACTTTATTGCGACAGCTCTTTTAGGAAAGTGCATGATTCTGCATTGTATTTTCTTCATTATTAAAACGCAACAAGGTTAGAAGATGGTATCATAGTCATAAGGGAAGTTTGCAAGCTCACACTTAATACTTTTTTCCCCAGTACAATGCATGTTTTACTTAGTTTGTAGTAGTATGGATTCATTGGAATGTCACTCAACAGTTTAACCCATTCAATCTGTACGGTGATGTGTGGTGACTATCATGTTAACTAGAGTGCAGGGTTGAAAGAATATCCAACTATAGGTCGTTTTAAAAAGTGATACTAATATATGATTTTCAATAAGAATGAGTATTTCTAGCCATCACAATCAATCAATGTTTATTCATATAGTCCTTATTCACAAATTATTTGAAGAAAAAACTAAACTCAATGAAAACAATGAGAAACCTTGGAAGGGACCTCCAGATATCCCCCACCCCCAGTTTATGATTATTCTGTCATAAAGCATTATAAACTTGTTTAAAAGTTTAAAACATTGCCATAAGCTTTATCTACATCATTTTCACTGTAAACATTTTTGCTTTTCTAGCTATTTTTAAAGCAATCATACTCTTCTCAGTGCATGGTCTTTGTAATGTATTTTTGTTGTCCGTGTTGCTCTTCTTGTAGTTTCCATCGTAGTTTGTGAAAACTGGCAGATGATAATTGATGTCCTTTATGAGCAGATCGCTTGTAGTATTAATATCAAAATCATTGGTAAAAATATAATCACTAAGAGCGACACAGTGTCCTGTGATTCTGCCTAGCTTTGTGATTTTAGGATATAAACTGATGCTATACATTGTTGCCTTTGCTTATTAGGGTCAAATAGGTTCATATTAAAGTAACCACTTAAGAAAAATATTTTTGATCCAGTCCTCAAACGTTTCAATACTTGACTTAAGTGATGGTTTTTGCTTTTTTCATGACATTTTAATGGTTATGCATTCTAAGATATTATCAATAGCAAGTGACATTTTTTTAACACTTTGTAGTTCAGGTTCTTCACCAGGTACACCGTTACTTCTCCTCTGTTTTTGTTGGTTCTATCGATGTAATTTAGTTCCAGATCAAAATATTTTCCTTTTTTATCATCAATCCATGTTTCTGTGTCAGCTATCACTTTGAAGGGTTCAGTCAATTGGTCTAAAAATTGCTTCCTTCATGTTGCTGTACAAACCCCGTTTCCATATGACTTGGGAAATTGTGTTAGATGTAAATATAAATATAAAATGATTTGCAAATCATTTTCAACACATATTCAGTTGAATATGCTACAAAGACAACATATTTGATGTTCAAACTGATAAACATGTTATTTTTTGCAAATAATCATTAACTTTAGAATTTGATACCAGCAACATGTGAAAAAGAAGTTGGGAAAGGTGGCAATAAATACTGATAAAGTTGAGGAATGCTCATCAAACACTTATTTGGAACATCCCACAGGTGAACAGGCACATTGGGAACAGGTGGGTGCCATGATTGGGTATAAATGTAGATTCCATGAAATGCTCAGTCATTCACAAACAAGGATAGGGCGAGGGTCACCACTTTGTCAACAAATGCGTGAGCAAATTGTTGAACAGTTTAAGAAAAACCTTTCTCAACCAGCTATTGCAAGGCATTTAGGGATTTCACCATCTACGGTCCGTAATATCAACAAAGGGTTCAGAGAATCTGGAGAAATCACTGCACGTAAGCAGCTAAGCCTGTGACCTTCGATCCCTCAGGCTGTGCTGCATCAACAGGCGACATCAGTGTGTAAAGGATATCACCACATGGGCTCAGGAACACTTCAGAAACCCACTATCAGTAACTACAGTTGGTCGCTACATCTGTAAGTGCAAGTTAAAACTCTCCTATGCAAGGCGAAAACCGTTTATCAACAACACCCAGAAACCACATCGGCTTCGCTGGGCCTGAGCTCATCTAAGATGGACTGATACAAAGTGGAAAAGTGTTCTGTGGTCTGACGAGTCCACATTTCAAATTGTTTTTGGAAACTGTGGACGTCGTGTCCTCTGGACCAAAGAGGAAAATAACCATCCGGATTGTTATAGGCGCAAAGTTGAAAAGCCAGCATCTGTGATGGTATGGGGGTGTATTAGTGCCCAAGACATGGGTAACTTACACATCTGTGAAGGCGCCATTAATTCTGAAAGGTACATACAGGTTTTGGAGCAACATATGTTGCCATCCAAGCAACGTTACCATGGACGCCCCTGCTTATTTCAGCAAGACAATGCCAAGCAACGTGTTACATAAACGTGGCTTCATAGTAAAAGAGTGCGGGTACTAGACTGGCCTGCCTGTAGTCCAGACTTGTCTCCCATTGAAAATGTGTGGCGCATTATGAAGCCTAAAATACCACAACGGAGACCCCGGACTGTTGAACAACTTAAGCAGTACATCAAGCAAGAATGGGAAAGACTTCCACCTGAGAAGCTGAGTGTTACTGAGTGTTGTTAAAAGGAAAGGCCATGTAACACAGTGGTGAACATGCCCTTTCCCAACCACTTTGGCATGTGTTGCAGCCATTAAATTCTAAGTTAATTATTATTTGCAAAAAAAAAATAAAGTTTATGAGTTTGAACATCAAATATCTTGTCTTTGTAGTGCATTCAATTGAATATGGGTTGAGAAGGATTTGCAAATCATTGTATTCCATTTATATTTACATCTAACACAATTTCCCAACTCATATGGAAACGGGGTTTGTAATTTGCTGTTGAAATGAATAATTGACAGTTTGTTGTCCCATTCAATGTTGCTATTATATTGTTCATTTGTATGATAAAAACAATTGTTACTGATGTGGGAGAAACATTTTGTCTGGATCCATATCATTCTCCAAATCCTGGCTTTTATGGTCTTTGTTGCAGAAGTTTTTCAGTTCTATATTTTCTTGATCAGCAATCTCTAATGGCGTGTCTATAGTCTCTATAAGTGTAGACGAATGTGTTCCTGAATCCAGATCTTCTTGTTTAGTAGTAGTAATAGTGTTAAATTAGTCGACATTGTTTATAAGACTGGTGACAAACACCGGTTTACAAACTACAGACCTGTTTCTCTACTTCCACAATTTTCAAAAATTATTGAAAAACTGTTTAACAACAGATTAGACAGATTCATAAATAAAAACGAAACACTCACAGACAACCAATACGGATGCAGAGCCAACATCTCAACATCAATGGCATTAATCGAAATAACGGAAAAGCTCACCAATGCAATAGATAGCAAAAAAATGTGTTGCTGCAGTGTTTATGGATTTAACAAAAGCATTTGACACAATTAATCACAGCATCTTAATAAACAAATTAGAAAGGTTGGAATCAGAGGGTTGGTCTTGAACTGGGTTAGAAGCTACTTAACCAACAGGAAGCAATACGTGAAGATAGGCGAAAACACTTCTACAGAGCTGAAAATATTTTGTGGCGTACCTCAGGGATCAATACTCGGTCCAAAATTGTTCAAACCTTATATAAACGACATTTGTAAAGTTACAACGAACTTAAAGTTAGTGTTATTTGCAAATGATACAACTGCATTTTGTTCATGAAAGAACACACAAAAGCTAATACAAATAATAACAGAAGAAATTAACAAATTAAAAAGATGGTTTGATAAAAACAGACTATCTTTGAATCTCAGTAAAACTAAAATAATGCTATTTGGTAACAGTAGAAGAGAAAGTCAAACACAAATAGAAATAGACGGAGTAGATATTGAAAGGGTAAAAGAAAACACATTTTTGGGTGTAATAACGGGTGATAAAATTAACTGGAAACCTCATGTAAAAAATATACAACATAAAGTAGCAAGAAACACGTCAATAATGAATAAAGCAAAATATGTTCTGGACCAAAAATCACTTCATATTCTTTACTGCTCGCTAGTGTTACCATATCTGAGTTATTGTGCAGAAATATGGGGAAACAACTGCAAATGTGCGCTTCATTCACTAACTGTGTTACCAAAAAGATCAATTAGTATAATATATAATGCTGGATATAGAGAACATAAAAACCCTTTATTTATTGAATCACAATTATATAAATTCAACGATTTGGTGCATTTGCAAACAGCTAAAATGATGTACAAAGCAAACTATAACATGCTACCCAAGAATGTACAACAATTCTTCTCAACAAAAGAGGATGAATATAACTTTAGAGGAAAATCTAATTTAAAACATTTGTATGAGCGTACAACACTTAAAACCTTTAGCATATCAGTATCCATACCATTCATTTATGGAATGAATTAACCAAAGAAACCAAACAAAACACCAATATTATTCAGTGTAAGAGACTGTTCAAACCACAAGTGTTCACAAAATTCAAAGAAGAACAATTATGATGAACATCTTGAACCTTTTTTTTTTTTTGAGATAAAGATTATTTATGTATTTAATATTTGTTTACTTACTATGGCATATTATTTATTTATTCACTGTTCTGTTACAGAAAACAAGGAAATATTGCTAAAATATGAAAAGGGGTAGGATTAAATAAGCTCTGCTTCTTCCTACTCCTTTTCGAGCGTGCTGTGATGAAACAACTGGAAACATGTGATGCATTACATTGTATCGTATGCATGTTCGAAATAAACTGAAACTGACCCTAGTGTGTGAATGTGAGTGTGAATGTTGTCTGTCCATCTGTGTTGGCCCTGCGATGAGGTGGCGACTTGTCCAGGGTGTACCCCGCCTTCCGCCCGATTGCAAAGGGACAAGTGGTAAAACATGGATGGATGGATGGACAATATAATTTGTCACCATCAACTATATGTAATGTGCAATTAATTCTTACTATACTTACTGTCACCAAGTTTTAAGCAAATGTATGACTTGCAGTTAAGTAAAACGTTTCAAAATGTGCCTAGATTACGTTTTGACTCCAAACTTGCATTTGTGTCCAAATACTGGGGTATTTTCTTAAGAAACATTTTAAATATGCAAGTGAGTAATAATCTGTGATTAATCATGATTAATCACAGCTCAAGAGTGTGATTAACCTGATTTACAAAATTAATCACTGGACAGCCCAAGTTATTATAAATATTCTAGTTACTACATTACATAGACGGTGTGCATATATAAAACCTTAATAGAGGTGTTTGGATGTTTTTTTAAGGGCTTTTATAGGCAGAATAGAGCGACTTCTTTAGGCTCCATTGTAAGCAGACTTTTGATCGCATGTATTTACTATTTAGAATGCATTAAAAAAGGAAACCTTATGTGTTCTTGTCTTACATAAGGATTGTGAATGATAGGCAAAATTCAGAGGAAGTGCAGATCCCTTTTAAATGAAATCATCACATGCCTTTATTGTTCAAAGTCACAACTGTGCAAACAGTCTTGAGAGCTTTTGCACACTAATTGGAGTCTGACATATTTTGAGTGTCATGAATTATTATTCTTTAAACATCCAAAAAATCTATTTTGTCTGCATCCCCTTCCTTCAGCTTGAAGACAACAATGTCCACCACATCATCCAATTATATCCTTTAACTTTGCACTCTGAAAAGAAAGAAAATCCAAACCGCATGGGGGCCTTTGATGTCGGTTAAGGGACCATACATTAAAGTGGGTGTGAAATGGTCGCGCAGGCCATGGGGGCATTCACTACAACCAGCCGGGCTCGCCTTGTGGCTTTCATCTTCTTTCCGTGGCCTGGCGCGTCTAAAATGTGGACAGAAAATATATAAGCTGACGCAACAACACACATTTCTCCAGCATGTGTGATGAAAATGTTAGTAGTTAAATACAAATATTTTGCCTTCAACTCACATGCTTATCTTGTGCAGGCAACAGATGGAAAGACAAGCAAACATATTTAGGCTACATTGACCAGAGAAAAACAAATTACTGTGTAGCAGACATTTTGAAGCCAACTCACTTGAGTGTGTGTTTTGTAACTGTGTAGCTATGAGACTATAGTTATGTATTTAATCCATAATGCGAACAGTACCGTATTTTTCGGCGTATAAGTCGCTCCGGAGTATAAATCGCACCGGCCGAAAAATGCATAATAAAGAAGGAACAAAACATATATAAGTCGCACTGGAGTATAAGTCGCATTTTTGGGGGAAATTTATTTGATAAAACCCAACACCAAGAATAGACATTTGAAAGGCAATTTAAAATAAATAAAGAATAGTGAACAACAGGCTGAATAAGTGTACGTTATATGATGCATAAATAGCTAACTGAGAATGTGCCTGGTATGTTAACGTAACATATTATGGTAAGAGTCATTCAAATAACTATAACATATAGAGCATGCTATACTTTTACCAAACAGTCTGTCACTCCTAATCGCTAAATCCGATGAAGTCTTATACGTCTAGTCTCTTACGTGAACAAGCTAAATAATATTATTTGATATTTTACGGTAATGTATTAATAATTTCACACATAAGTCGCTCCTGATTATAAGTCGCCGGCCAAACTACGAAAAAAACTGCGACTTATAGTCAGAAAAATATGGTATATGGTAATTTATACAACTTTTCCAGTTCTGATTCCACTTTTGATACTGCTTAAAGATTCGGTTCTTTATCAGTTCTCTTATCGATTCTTCTTTTTAAAAAAAAGAGATTATAAAAAGGTGGGTTAACTTTAATTTTTGGTGGTTTAAGGCTAACATGACCTTACAAAGCCAACAGTGAGGTCTTAAGGCACATAGCATGGGGGACGGCGTGGCGAACTTGGTAGAGTGGCCGTGCCAGCAATCGGAGGGTTGCTGGTTACTGGGGTTCAATCCCCACCTTCTACCATCCTAGTCACGTCCGTTGTGTCCTTGGGCAAGACACTTCACCCTTGCTCCTGATGGGTGCTGGTTAGCGCCTTGCATGGCAGCTCCCGCCATCAGTGTGTGAATGGGTGAATGTGGAAATACTGTCAAAGCGCTTTGAGTACCTTGAAGGTAGAAAAGCGCTATACAAGTATAACCCATTTATCATTTATTTATGAAAAAAAAACCTAAATATAAGAATGAAATATTCTTCTGTAGAGTTTAACAAAATAAAACGTATGTAGGAATTGCACAAGAATAGATAGCTAGATAGATAGATAGATAGATAGATAGATAGATAGATAGATAGATAGATAGATAGATAGATAGATAGATAGATAGATAGATAGATAGATAGATAGATAGATAGATAGATAGATAGATAGATAGATAGATAGATAGATAGAAAGATAGATAGATAGATAGATAGATAGATATTACTTTATTGATTCCTTCAGGAGAGTTCCCTCAGGAAAATTTAAATTCCAGCAGCAGTGTACAGAATTGAGATCGGATTTAAAAAGTAAAAAGTAAATAGTAAATAATGGGGGTGTAAATGGAAATAAAATAGAAAATATAACAATAAGACTATAAATAAAAAGCAACAATAAGAAAAAAAGTATAACATTAAAAATAAGAATATAACAAGAGAAACTAGGCAGTAATGACCATGTTATGAAAATGTATTGCACTGTTATTGCACTGTTTTTTGTTGCAGTTTATTTCAGTATTGTTATTGTTTTGCATCCTCTGTCATCCTATTATCCCCCCAGAGAGGAGTTGTACAGTCTGATGGCGTGTGGGACAAATGTAACGATAAGTAACATTTTGACAACTTTTAATTTGAATATTGTGCAAAGGTTTGTTCCGATTTACAAGGTGAAGCTAATATATGACACAGGCTCAAAACATGCAACTCACGATACTTCAAGTCTTTTTTGATATATTTTTTGATGGTGTGAACTGAAGTGAATTATGTTCATATTATATACTTATTATTAGAGACTAGAGACCTAAAATGCTTTACATATGGAAACGCTAAATGGTCTCTATTGTACCATAGAATGTATCCTCTTCATTGGAATTGCCAATTTGTGGGGACGTAAGCTGCCACCCCTTTGAAAAATCTGAACGACTGGCGGAGTCTAGCGGCTGCTGACTGGCTCCCATGACGCCGGGACCCCCGCATTCTTGTCAACAAGGGCAATCGACCCCGTCTAGAAGGGAAGCTGAGAGCTGGTCTTGATATACTGTAGTGTTGATTTTATGGATTTGTTTTATGAATTTTTAAGTGTTCTTTGTAACTTTTATCCCAAAAAGCTCAGGAATTCGCAAATTTAATCAAATGTGCCTTATTTGTATACTAAACAAAATGGATAACATTGACAGCGACTTACCCCAGCAATACCCCTACCCCCGGATCTTGCTGCCTTGTTTGATGTCCCTGATTTTGCAGCAGTTTATCCCCAAAATGTTTACATATGTTATGTAATGTTATAGTACAGTTATTGTGCAGGGGTTTTAAGTGTCTGTTTGCAATAGAATAGGGCGGGGTGTCAAACGTACAGAAGATGAGTTTGCTTTATATAAAAATGAGCTGCATTTTTTAATGAAAGAAAGTACTGTTCTAAACGTGTCCACTGGATGTCGCAATAGCAAATCAAGTGTAACCCATTTCCCACGTGACAGTGTTTAAAGATGACGTGTCAGCTGACTTTAAGCGCCCTCTGGATTAGCTGACACTACTACAATCAGCACAGGTGCAAGCAATCAGCTGCTCCTGTTGTGGCTGGCAGCAGATGGCGGCAGTATCGACACACTCTTTCATTATAAATTATCCATTAAAGGGATAAAATAACAAAATGGTAAGATGCATTGGCTTAAGTGAACTTGACCATCATCTTTGTAGTTCCATGCAGCACTTGCAATTGGTTGAATGCATGATGTGTGCACCCTGAACTCCATTGTAAAAATGTGTGTTTGTACATTTTTTACGTTTGTATTATTTTATTTTATGCTAAATCTACCATGTTCACATTGGTTAAGTTTGTAGTTATGTCACCTTGATTTCGGCTTTGATGTCATTTTGATAACTGTGGTTTATATTGTAATTGTAATATTTGAATGATAATAAATGGATGTGTTGTGGCAGATGCAGATTTCACCAATGCGGCGGTTTGAGGAAACACTTGATTGCTTTTCCAAACGTTTTTCATGAACTGCCAACATGAGAATTCAAAACAGGAACTGTTTAAAATGTAATGGCTTTGTGAAAACACTGAGACAAAGTATATATTTGTGTTCTTTATGGTGTTTTTGAAAGTGCACCAATATTTTTAATCAGAGTTTTCAAATAAATTGAAATGTTTGCCAAGAGGATTATTTATAATATGTACATTTTCAGAATGAGCTTGTTCTATACGTATACGGCCAATGTACGACAAAGAAAACAGTCTGAAGTTTTCTTTATTTTTAAGTTTTAATGCCACAATTTTACCAGTCCGGCCTGTGTGGGAATAGGTTTTCCTCCATGCGGCCCCAGAGCTAAAATGAGTTTGACTCCCCTGGAATAGGCGTTAGAACATCGTCTACATAAAATCATTAACCTAGTATTATTCACAATGAAGGTTTTGTTCAGTGACGTACATGGGGATCATGTGAAGTGATGACTATGAGTAACTCAAGGCAGGCGCTTGTTTTTCATGACCAGGCCAACCTTTGGCTTAAATACTTAAGAGTCATTGAAGAAAGTCAAACGCCCTATCAGTTGTAATGTTCTTCAAGCCGCGTCTATTGTTCAGCCAAAGAATGCGCATTGAGCGTCATTGTATGCATATGCCGTGCCAGATTGCAGAGTTTTACTCATGTTTTTGTAGTCCAACTGTGACCTGTGAAGTTCTGCATTATTTTATTGTCTAAGGGAATTATTCAGACCTATCATTTTATATACATCTCTCTATGTAGCATTGTTATAGCATTCAACATGGTAATAGTTGCTTGTAAAGAACTAGGAATAATAATGCTATTGATCACATCTTGCTGAAATATCAACATGGCTTCAAAATAAACTATTAACCCTAAATCATAAAAAAACAGTCTCTATGTGTTTCCCTTTGAAGAAACAATCATTAAATGAAATTCATGTCAACATTAATCAAAATAAAATAGAGCAGGTAAAGGAATTTAAATATGTGGGTGTTATTTTGGACCCTAAGCTAAAATTTGATGGCCATATTATAAATATGACTAAGACCATAACAATAAATATAAACTGCTTCAGGCTTATTAGACCTTGTTTGTCTGTTCAAGCTGCACAAATTTACATGCATGCAATGATTTTATCCCATATGTCTTAATGTGCCATAGTCTGGAGACAAGCCACGAGATGTGTAGGGAAGCCTCTGTTGTCATTATATAAACAATCACTAAAGATATTTGAGCAAAAACCAATTAAGCATAATCAGAATCAGAATCAGCTTTATTGTCATTACGCAGGGTAACGAGATTGAGGCCATTCCATAAAGTGTGATGTGTGCATGCAAGAAAACAATGTGTAAATATATAAAAATATAAAAAATATAGAAGTGCAAAGAAAGATGTGGAAGAGAACAGTGTACACTCTATACTCTCTGTACAATGTACACTCTATACTAGTGATCCTCAACAGGCGGACCGCGGTCCATGTCCGGACCCAGCGACGTGTCCGTCCGGACCCAGCACGAATTATAGTAAAAAAAAAATAATTATAATTATTATAAAAAAATATAATAATTGTATTTATCTTTGAATTATCGCTAGCGCAAGTCAACGTTCTTTGTTGTTTTTAGTCAAATATCTCCACGTTTCGTTTACACTTCTCCATATCTCATTCACTCCGTCTCTCTCTCTCTCTCTCTCTCTCTCAGAGAGAGAAAGAGAGAGAGACGGAGTGAGAGCGAGAGAACGCCACTCTGATTGGCTGCGGAATCAGCCAATCAGAGTATGGGTTGTCATCTCTATCACAACGACGCGCTGATAGGCTGTTACCACCTGGGTCATACAGCGCTAATGCCACATGCATGGAACCTTTCGCTGCAGGCACACAGTTGTCTCGTATCGCTACTTCGCTAACTGTTCACTCGTCAGTCACTAATTGTGAATCAAATCACAATGGCATGCTCCAAGTTGGCTCAGGCTGGTAAAAGAAAGGTGGACAGGGAAAACTGACATTTCAAGGAAGAATGGACAGCGCAATATGTTTTCATCCTACCTATTGCAAGTACCAGACCAATGTGTCTAATATGCGACAGTACTGTTGCTCTGGTGAAAAGTGAAAATCTGAAACGTCACTATCTGAAAGAGCACCGCAAATTTGAAAAAACATTTCCTCATGATTCAGAGCTAAGAAAAAAAGAAATCACGAGGCTGAAAATGTCATATAAAACATCAAGCAAGATTTTTGTTAAATCTATGACACAACAACAAATAGCAACAGAGTGCTCACTCAGAGTGGCATGGGTTTTGGGTAAACACAAGAAGCCATTCTCTGATGCAGAAATAATTAAATAATGCTTGACTGAAGTGATGGGTGCCATGTTTGAAGGAAAAGAAAAGGAGGAAATGACAGCTAAAATAAATCAAATCCCACTCTCTGATGCCACAGCTACCGGACGTACTGAAATACTGGCTGGTGATTTGTCCAAGCAGCTTTGTGATGGAATAAAAAACGCAGAGTGCATATCCCTAGCAGTGGATGAGTCCACTGACACCACTGACAATGCTCAGTTGTTGGTGTTTGTGAGGTATTATGATGAGGAAAAGGGGGAGTTTATTGAAGATGTTTTGGGCCTGGCAAACCTCAGTGGACAAACAAGGGGAGAAGACATCTATAAAGCAATATCAGAAATGCTGAATGAAAAAGGGATAGATCTGAAGAAAGTTGTGTCCATTGCTACTGATGGAGCTCCAGCCATGTTGGGGAGAGAGAAGGGACTGGTTCCGCGTCTGAGAGAACACCACCGTGCCCTGATATGTTATCACTGCATAATCCATCAGTCTGTCCTTTGTGCAAGTCTTGGAGAAGTGTACTCTGAAATCATGACAACAATGATGAAACTCATAAACTTCTTGAGAGCATTATCTGCACTGTAGCACCGCTTGCTGCGCACATTCCTAACAGAGGTAGATGCTGCTTTTGATGATTTGCTCGTGCACAACAACGTCAGATGGCTGAGCAAAGGCAGGGTCCTGGAGCGTTTTTGGGCCATTAGAGAAGAGCTGCAAGTGTTTCTCTCCCAGCAAAATAGCGCAAAAGCAAAACAGTTCCTGGAATTTTTACAAAATGCTGGGAAAATGGAAGCTGTGGCATTTTTGGCTGATATAACCTCCCATCTCAATGACCTAAATCTCAAGCTACAGGGGAAGAAGAACACAGTGTGTGAGCGGATGTCAGAAGTCCGTGCCTTCCAGAGGAAGCTGGAGCTTTTCAAAAGTGACATACAGGTAACTAATTTCTTATTATTATTTTCTACCACACACTATTTTCTTCCACTTGATAATTCATACCTATTTTTAAGCATTGTTCCTAATATATATTTAAACTGTGTATCTACAGGAGGAACTGCTCCCCTTCCCCAAACTTCTGGAACTGACCAAAGGAGAGGGAGATCATCAGTGCCATTTGGAATTCTTGGAAAAACTCATTGCAAATTTCAAGACTCGCTTTGATGGCTTCATTTTGGGAAAACAAGTCATGCTGTTCATTGAAAACCCAATCCTGATCAGAAATGTGAGTGCGTTCTCTGCAGAAGCAAAACAAGTCTTCCCATGGGTCAGAGCTGCTTCACTGCAGACAGAGCTCATTGACCTCCAAGAAAGTGTCGCACTGAAAGAGGCTCAGTGTGACGCCATCACCTTCTGGTCAAAGCTGGTCATTCCTTCCAAGTTCCCTCTGCTGCATAAGATGGCCTGTCACATCCTCACATTGTTTGGCTCAACATACAGCTGTGAGTCTGCCTTCTCTACAATGAACATTGTGAAGAACAAGTACCGCAGCAGACTGACCAATGAACACCTGGAATAGTGTCTCCGCCTGGCCATCACACCTTTTGTGCCAAAGTTCAAAGTCTTGGCTTCAACCCCAAGAGCCCAATTCTCCCATTGAGCAGCTGTGTTTTACACAATGGGGATGTACTGTACCATAGTTATATTCGCACATGAATGAGATCTGTTGAGGTCATTTGTTTATCAGGGATAGGAGGGTTGTGTTTAAAAGTATTTATTTTTTGTTAAAACTGAAAGTTTTATTTAAGTTCTTATTTATTTTTGTTTCAAAGAAAATCTTTCATGTATTTTATTGGATATTTATTTTATTTTTGTTAATTTTAAGAAAATGTTAAACTACTACCTACCTCCTGCTACTATATAAGCTTGACCGATAAAAAACAGACCCAGCCGGTTTCAAAATAACATTTGTGGACCTTAAAGATTTGTACTTGAGGACCCCTGCTCTATACCCTCTGTGCAAATGTACACCCTATACACTGAATATATACATGAATATCTACATGAAAAAAACAGGGTGGTTGGTGGAATGGGTTATTGCACCGAAGAGAAGGCAGTTATGAGGGTCAATGGAGCAGTCTGTTCAGGGTGGTTATGGCCCTGGGGAAGAAGCTGTTCTTTAGCCTGTTTGTCTTGGTTTTAATGTACCTGTAGCGCTTCCCAGAGGGCAACAGGTGGAACAGGTCAGAGCAAGGGTGGGTGCTGTCCTTGATGATGGCACTGGCTCTGTTGAGGCAGCGGGAGGTGTAGATGTCCATCAGAGAGGGGAGAGGGCGGGCGATAGATCTTCTGAGCCGTCTTGACCACTCTTTGCAGCCTCTCCCTGTCTGCTGCAGTGCAGCTGCCATACCATACTGTAATACAGTAGGTCAGCAGGCTCTCGATGGACGAGCGGTAGAAGGTCAGCAGCAGGTCAGGCTTCAGGTTGTACTTCCCGAGGACTCTCAGGAAGTGTAGCCGCTGCTGAGCCTTCTTGATGATTGATGTGGTGTTGACTGTCCAGGAAAAGTCGTTAGAGATGTGGACTCCAAGGTACCTGAAGGTGTGGACCCTCTCCACACACTCACCGTTGATATAGAGGGGGGCAGGGTCGGTGCTGCTCCTCCTGAAGTCGACGATGATCTCTCTGGTCTTGCTGGTGTTGAGAGCGAGGTTGTTCTCCGAAGACCAGGCCGTCAGCTTCAGGACCTCCTCCCTGTAGGCAGCCTCGTCACCCCTGGAGATGAGCCCGACCACTGTGGTATCGTCAGCGAACTTGACGGTAAGGTTGTCACTGTGGGCTGGACTGCAGTCATGGGTGTAGAGGCAGTAGAGGAGGGGGCTCAGCACACAGCCCTGTGGGGAGCCGATGCTCAGCGTGCGAGGGGATGAGAGGTGGGGGCCAAGTCTCACATTCTGGGGTCGGTCCGTTAGGAAGTCCCTTATCCAGGCGTTTGTGAGAGGGTGGAGGCCAAGAGTGTCCAGTTTATTGCAGAGTCTGTCCGGGATTATTGTATTGAAGGCAGAACTATAATCCACAAAGAGCATCCAGGCGTAGCTCTGCTGCTGCTCCAGGTGGTTCAGAGCAGAGTGGAGAGCAACAGCGATGGCGTCCTCTGTGGATCTGTTCGCCCGGTATGCGAACTGGTGGGGGTCGAAGTCTGGAGGGATATGGTCCTTGATGTGCTGGAGAACCAGTCTCTCGAAGCACTTCATGATTACTGGAGTGAGGGCCAATGGTCGGTAATAATTCAGGCTGGTGATGGGAGACTTCTTCGTCACCGGGATTATTGTAGATGACTTCAGGCAGGATGGGATGACTGCCTGAGCCAGGGAGAGGTTGAAGATCCTGGTGAGGGGGGGAGCGAGCTGGTGGGCGCACGCCCTGAGCACCTTCCCAGGTACTCCGTCTGGTCCGGCAGCCTTCCTGGGGTTCACAGCCAGGAGCACTCGTCTGACACTGTGCTCCTGTACAGTGAGTGGAGTGGTGCCGGAGCCCGGTGGGGGCGGGGGCAGGGCTGGAGCAGATGAGTGTCGCTGGGGGGTTTCGAAACGGGCAAAGAAACAGTTTAGCTCCTCTGCCAGTGTCGCACTCTGATCCGCAGTTGTCACATCGCAGCCTCTGAAGTTCGTGATGTCACGAATGCCCCGCCACACCTCCCGTGAGTTATTGCTGGACAGATGGGACTCTATGCACCTCCTGTGGTCCGCCTTTGCTTTTTTAATCCCTCTCTTCAGGCCGGCTCTAGCAGCACTGTACAGTGCCCTGTCCCCTGACCTGAAGGCTGCGTTGTGGTCATCCAGGGTTTCTTGTTGGGGTAAACCCGGATGGTTTTTTCCACAGTCACATTCCCGATGCATAACTGTATGTAGTCCAGCACCGTTCCTGTGGCTGTCTCCAGCTCCTGCTGTTGGAAGAGGTCCCAGTCTGTGTGTTGGAAGCAGTCCTGAAGTTTGGGGAGTGCATCATCAGGCCAGGTCATAACAGATTTTGTGATGGGCCTGGCCTGGCGTCTGATGGGGGTGTAGGTAGGAGAGAGCAGGAGGGAAAGATGGTCTGACTGTCCAAGCTGGGGGTGGGGTGTAGCTCTGTACGCGTGCTTCATGTTGGTATACACGTGGTCCAGGGTGTTCTTGCCCCTTGTAGAACACTTCACGGGCTGGTAGAACTTAGGGAGTACAGTCTTCAGATTGGCCTTATTAAAATCCCCTGCTATGATATGAACACCGTCGGGGTGGGCCCGCTGCTGTTCGTTGACGGTGTTCAGCAGAAGAGAGAGCGCTGTGTTTACTTTGGCGTCCGGTGGAATATACACAGCCGTGATGATAACAACAGACAGCTCTCTCGGGAGAAAAAAAGGCCGACATCAAACAGACATGTACTCCACGTCCGGGCAACAGTGCTGTTCAATGATTGTCCCGTTGTTGCACCAGTTCTCATGCACGTAAATACAGAGCCCCCCTCCTCTGCTCTTACCGGAGTCCTTAGTTCTGTCCCGGCGAAGCAGAGTGCGGCCGGCTAGCTGCATGCTAGCATCGGGTATTTCCGGGTGAAGCCAGGTTTCGGTGATAATCATAGCACAACAGTCCCGAACATAGCGGTTTCCAGCGAGTTGTAACTCTATGTCGTCCATCTTCTGTACATCACTGCCATATGACCCAAAAATATAACATGATGAGTTTTGATAATTTTATAAATTTCTCATTTTTAAAAGCTATTTTTAAATGTCTTAATGGATTAGCCCCTGATGTGACGTATCAAGAAAATACAAAGATACAGTAGTGAAGGTGTGCAGACTCGAGCTGCAGTCGGTGGGAGCTGTGGAGTGAAAAAGGTGCCAGACGACTCTGGTCAGTCTGCGTTCTCAGTGAAGGCCTCACATCTGTGGATCTCTCTGCCACTGGAGTTAAAGTCACAGTCAGACATTAAACTTTTCTCCACAAAACTGAAAAAGTGGCTTGAGGAAAATCAAAAGTGTGAGCACTAGAACTGGAAGTAGTATGGACAAATGGGGCCAATTATTTTCAGTGTGTTTTTATTTTGTACTTGTCTTAATCCTTTTGTATGTGTTCTACACTTCTCTCATCTTTTTTTAAAAGCCTAACCAGGGACGAGGGTTGCAAATTAGCCTGTGGCTATAAGTCTTTGACATCGGTTACCTGTGGGTAGCAATGTTTAATTGTACTGTCCCAGTCAAATAAATACATGAATGAATGAATGAATTCTGTCCAACTGCGCTAACAAATAAATAGTTTCCAAAAAAGTCTTACACTTTATTAAATCTTGATTAATCTTACTATTAATTACAGTACATTGGGATCAGTCACTTAGTTTCAATGCACTAAATTAGTCTGATTTCTCAAGTGGTTCGTTTTTTTTGTATTTTCACAACCATGTGTGAAGTCCAAGTGTCCATGCACACTCTCAAATGCAACTATTGGTCATACACCATGTGCCTCCCGTACACTGAATTACTTTTCCAGTTGACCTAAGAAGTTGCACGAGGATTTGCGGATCCTTACAACTTGTTTTATGTGATGTCCGCTGTAATATTGGCACAGATTACACATATTACGTCAGTTTTTTTTGTTGTTGTTGTTTTTTTGTCCTGTCCAGGTTCTCAGGCAAATCATATAGTTGATGTAGATGCCCATATCGGCTGTACAGATTTACTTTACAAAAGAGAAGTGTGGGATACTTCTCTTGTTGCCTTATTTGTATTTGACTTTATTAAATGTATTTATATTATCATTTGGTGCAGCCGGTTCGGAGCAGGAGCTAGAAAGAGAAAAAAAGGAAGACAGAGGGGAAAATTGTGAGGGATAAGGCAGAGAGACAAAAACAACAACATCAAACACAACAATAACAACAACAACAACAATAGAACAACATCAGCAAATACGATTTGTGATAGTAATACGAAATATGACAGTAAAAGAGATAGCAAAGAAGCAGTTAGTGAAATAAATATTAATAATACAGAAATGACCATGAACATTATTACACTACAAATAGAGAAATACAAATACCAATAGAAATAGCGCTATTGATAATGAATAATAACAATAATTTACCTCTATTATCAACAATACAATTGTTCAAATGCAACAATACATATATGTAATGATAACTTGAAATACAAAAGAAAGCAGATCAATGGAGGGGAAGAAAGAGAAGCCAGCTATATTAACCTTGTAGATTGTTATAGTAGCAACATATTACGTCTCTAATGGCTACGCTGATGTTAAATAGCAGACAGCATCAATAAAGGATCTTGGATTGCACTATGAGCATGACGCTACTACCAAAAATGTATCGGGTCGGATGCAACGAAAGGCGGCGGAAGAGTTTTTTAGAAGGAATCTTTGGACGAAAATCATGGAAATGATGTACGCTTTATTATTTGCCTTTAATATTCCTGCTTCATTATCTTTCATCTCATTTGTATTTGGTTCGGGAGTCCGAATATAGCCGGCATTTTACATTCCCTTAGCTGCCTTCTTAAATAAATCTGTGTTTATTTGTTTCTACCATTGATGAGCTTCAAAATGTTCTGTTCATTTAATTTGGGTAGGCAAATAAACAGTCTCCTCTTCATTACAATTGTTGCAACACTTTTATTTAATGGTATCTGCTTCCGGGTTGTATCCCGTGCGTTGAGACTGGCCCCGCCCCAACACCCGAGAGATCTGTTTCCAATCGCATAATCCAGGTCAACGATTGGATTAAGGTGTTTAAGGGCCCCAATGACTAAATTGCCTTTTTGCCCCCAAATGACAAACTGCAGTTAGGGGTGACTCCATAATAAAGAACAGAAAAAAACATGGTTATATTATATGTGTGTCAATCAATAAACTATGCATATATACACCACTATCTTTCAATGCATTCCATTTACCGCATGCAAAAGGCATACCGTGTTGTACTTGTTTAAGACGGATGACTCAATACATTCCACAAACACTGCGTTTATACAGTAAACCCTCTGGAACACTCACTCTCCTTGTATTTGTTCTGATTAAATGTAAATATGTTTTCCTGGAGAAAACCATGGAAAAAAAATTGGTCTTTGAGGATGAATCAAACAATCACGCTGACTCGTTTGGCTGCTTCTAGGTTTTGTTACTGTTTTCCATGCCAACAAAGTGAGCGTGCCTGCAAACACATAATCAGGCATTTTATTGAAATTGGTTTTGTTTTTAAAAGTAACAATACTTTCGGTGTATTTGGGATAATCAGTAACAGAGAAATGTGAAGAAAATATAACATTTGTGAAGGTTTTGAATCATCATGTTTCATGGAAAAGTCAAATAATTAAGAAACGGGGACATGCAACTCATTTAAAAAGTGAATATGCTAGTGTTTAGGGTAGTTTACCTTATTCTTTTAAATTGTTTGACAACTATGTAAAAAATATAACATTTCTGAATGATTTAAATCAGGGGTGTCAAACGTACGGCCCGAGGGCCGGATCAGGCCGGCAAACTGTTTTTGTTTTTCGGCTCGCGGGATGAGTTTGCTAAGTATAAAAATCAACCTGAAATTTTTGAATGAAAGACACAGCTGTTCTAAATGTGTCCACTGGATGTCGCAATAGCAATCCTTTGTATCTTTGTAAATGATGCTACATATGTACAAAATAAACCACAGTTGAGGAAAATGATCAAACTACATAAATAACATACTGTAATTTGACTTTGATATAATTTTTTTTATCTTGATAGATTGAAAATGAACACCAATGAGTTGACTGATGAACATTATCACATAATTTATTCAGAAAATATAAATAACGACAAATAAAGATAGAATACAATTAACGGCAACATGTAAGTGTAAAAAAAACAACAACAACATTATGATTTGTACATTTTCAGAATATGCTTGTTCTATTTTTAAACAAAGAAAACAATCTGAAGTTGTCTTTATTTTTAAGTTATTGTGCCGCCTCACTTGGAAGTAGATTTTTCTCCATGTGGCCCCCGATCTAAGATGATTTCGACACCCCTGATAATAATTATAATTAGTTGAATTAGGAAGCGGGAACATGCAACAAATATAATTTTAGCAGTATTCACTGTAGGTCATCTTATTCTGTTAAATGTTATTAATTAAACATGCACTCAGATCAATGTTGAGGGCACATTACTGAATATGAAATATATTTACAGTTATTTACATTTATATGTTTCATTCCCTGCTTTAAGCTTACAGCCTTATAAAACCATGCTGTTTTGATAATAGCTTAGTACGTAACAATTGCTAAAAATATGATATAGTTGCACAATATCTCGTATATTATATCATTGTCGTGAAAAAAATGCTCCCCAAATGGGTCGCTGTCTTGGCCTCCAGTACTTTTTAAAACAGTTTTCATGGGACCTTTTTATGGGCAAGAGGATGGAGTATTCAAACCACCAGTGCCATTTGTGCTTTGCAACTGAGACAAACATATTTTTGTGTAAACACTGCAGGCAGCCGATCATGTGCTTATCTGTTTATGACGCGCTCATGCACTACAGTGGCCTTCTCTGTACTCGTGAGCAGCCTCGGCAGTCTGATCCCAGGGTAATGTTGTGTTTCTCATTATGTAGGCCATTATGTCCAAGTAGGCCTCTATGCGCAACCAAAGTTCACCTTTTTTTCGAGGCTTACAGTCTTTGTGGCTACAGAGCGATACGATAATTGAATGAATCTTTTAGTGATGAATACTACGCATATTGGCGACTATCTAGACAACTGGAATGTGGCTCGTTAAGGTGTTGCAGAAGAGATGCCAGTTAAAATGATGAGGCACCGTTAAGCTTCGGGGATCAACCCCCAAACAACCAGGGTTAGTTGTTTGTCGCAGGTTCAGCTGACAACAGACCATTTTTTTTGTTGGAAAGTTATCAGGTTTTAATGTTGAATGGAGAAGAATGTGCAATATCTGTGTTGGTGTAACAGCTAGTGGACACAGCTTGTAGCTTTTCTTGCAGTCAGTAGGAAATGCAATAGTATAGTCAGCCTTAGGGGCATATGCACTGACCACGTGGCTGAGCATGTGGTAGTCTGTCCATGGTCTTTCTTCCCCCAATGAGTGCATGGTACAGATGTCAGAAAACGTACACTACGAAGATAAACTATCACTGAAGTTAAAACTCTTTCTATATTAATTGAAACAGTGGTGGCTGGAAACAGACATGACAGGCAGTATTTAATGATGATTTTATGATGATCAAGTGCATAACAGTGTGAGAGTCCAGTCCATTGTGGATCTAGTATAATAGTGTGAGAGTCCAGTCCATAGTGGATCTAACATAATAGTGTGAGAGTCCTGTCCATCGTGGATCTAGTAGAATAGTGTAAGACTCCAGTCCATAGTGGATCTAGTATAATAGTGTTAGAGTCCAGTCCATAGCGGATCTAACATAATAGTGTGAGAGTCCAGTCCATAGTGGATCTAGCATAATAGTGTGAGAGTCCAGTCCATAGTGGATCTAGCATAATAGTGTGAGAGTCCAGTCCATAGTGGATCTAGCATAATAGTGTGAGAGTCCTGTCCATAGTGGATCTAGCATAATAGTGTGAGACTCCAGTCCATAGTGGATCTAGCATAATAGTGTGAGTGTCCAGTCCATAGTGGATCTAGCATAATAGTGTGAGAGTCCAGTCCATTGTGGATCTAGCATAATAGTGTGAGAGTCCAGTCCATTGTGGATCTAGCATAATAGTGTGAGTCCTGTCCATAGTGGATCTAGCATAATAGTGTGAGAGTCCAGTCCATAGTGGATCTAGCATAATAGTGTGAGTGTCCAGTCCATAGTGGATCTAGCATAATAGTGTGAGAGTCCAGTCCATTGTGGATCTAGCATAATAGTGTGAGTCCTGTCCATAGTGGATCTAGCATAATAGTGTGAGAGTCCAGTCCATTGTGGATCTAGCATAATAGTGTGAGTCCTGTCCATAGTGGATCTAGTATAATAGTGTGAGAGTCCAGTCCATAGTGGATCTAGTATAATAGTGTGAGAGTCCAGTCCATAGTGGATCCAGCATAATAGTGTGAGAGTCCAGTCCATAGTGGATCCAGCATAATAGTGTGAGAGTCCAGTCCATAGTGTGGCCAGCAGGGAATCATCATAAGTGTAGACAGGTCAGCAGCGCAGAGACGTCCCCAACCGATGCACAGATGAGTGGTCCACCCTGGGTCACGACTTTGGACAGCTAGCGCTTCACCTGTGGTCGCCAAATCTGTGCCTTCCCTCTCAACGAAGGAGAGGGGCGCAGAGCAGAAAAGAGACGGCAGATCAACTGGTCTAAATGGGTGGTCTATTTAAAGGCTAGAGAATACAAATTAGTTTTAAGATGGTACTTAAATGCTTTTACTGTGTACCCCGCTTTCTGCCCAAATGCAGCTAGGATAGGCTCAAGTCACCCATTCTCACCCCGGGACCTCGAGAGGGACAAGTGGTAGAAAGTGGATGTATGGATGGATGGATTTTTATATGCTCTCATCAATGGGACGGCGGGGCATGGTGGATAGAGCAGCCGTGCTGGAAACTTGAGGGTTCGCTCCTCTCCTGTTGCCATCCAAATCACTGCCGTTGTGTCCTTGGGCAAGACACTTCACCCTTGCCCCCAGTGCCGCTCACACTGGTGAATGAATGATAGGTGGTGGTCGGAGGGGCCGTAGGCACTAATTGGCAGCCACGCTCCCGTCATTCTACCCCAGGGCAGCTGTGGCTACAAATGTAGCTTACCAACACCGAAGTGTGAATGTGAGCGCTTTGAGTATGAGGAAAAGTGATTTCCTTTTGTAACATATATCATTATTGTTCCAAATGAAGTATTTTGTAGGTGAGAAATTGTGCTTATAGAGAAGAGACCATGCAAGAAGGGCCTGTTTGTGAGAAGAAAAAAAATCAGTCTAAGCCTGGGCCCTGAAGAGGGGGTCCAGACTGAGGCCAAGGAAAAAAAAAACCTCATAGCCATAGCACGCATATGTATGTGTGTGAGAGGGAAACATCAAACATCAAATAACACAAAGGACATTAAAGACATTAAAAGGGAAGAGCTGATGCAACCAGTCATTTCTACATACAGCTACAAAAGTAAAACAAAGACAACAACAAAAAAACGTAGTCGTTCATTGGAACAGATTTCTTAATATAATGTATTTTGTTTTTCCAAATAAAGTCAACAAGTATTTTGTTAATAGTCTTACATATTTTTTGGTTAACACCGAAAGAAATAGCTGCATATGTACGCCTAGAGATACCTTCTTATTTTTCTGTATTTAGAGTCTGATTACTAAGAATAATGACGTCACGTTACACGTACATTGAATACATTACATAGTGTAGAAAGTTATGGTGTAAAAAATGTTTCTGGAAACGGTAGGTTGGTGATTTTACTGACAAATAGAAATAGCCACACCCTCAGTCAGCGGGCCTGAGTGGTCCTTGCTTGCGCATTAAAACAGACAGGATATACTCGGTTACACACTAAATGGGAAAACAAATACTCGGCACTGCCTCCTCTGGTTTTGTATTCAATCAGTGCACTCAGGACATATGGAGCACTACACAAAATCTGGTAAGCAGATGACTCATTAAGCAGATAAAAACGACTCGGGGCAGCACCATATTAGCTTTTTGCACTGTAAAGATCAGAAAATATGCACATTTTTATTTTGTAATTTTTTATTGAAGACCACTTTAAAAAAAAAACGAATGCTACCATATAAATGCATTTATAACACAATATGATGAACAAATATTTATTTGATCCACTTTATTTTTTATTTTTTTCCTGTTCATCAAAACAGGTGAGGCTCTGCTTCACCTGCCTTCCCTAACAGCACATCCCTGCTGTATATAATGACATACTGTATATCTGCAGATAGTTTGAGTTTAAGTTTGAGTTTAAATTTGAGTTTATTTCGAACATGCAAGCATACAACATGATGCATCACAATTTCCAGTTTCTCAGCATGTTCGAAAAGGAGTAGGAAGACGCAGAGCTTATTTAATCCTACCCCTTTTCTTTTACATAACAGTTGCTAAAACTTTTATTCACTTACTGTTCTCAATTTATTCACAATATACTCCATAAGTAATCAAAATCAAAATAAATAAATAATAATTTGGGGAAGTAAGTTATATTTCATATGATGAGATAAGTAATATTATTTTGAGGATGAAAGAATGGATGGATGAAATACATTCAGAATGTATCATGGTTCTTCTTCTTTGTACTTATAACAGTGGTCTTAACAAGAATAACTGTGTTACGTTTTTACATTAAAGACATTACACAGGCTGTAAAAAGCAATAGTGTATAATAAATGTTTCTGCAAACATTACATAGGTGACATGCTAACAAAACAATTAAGACTTGCACCATCAGAGGATGTTCTCTTCGTAGGTATTTGATCAGGAAATGTGCAAATCCAACAATTTTTAGTTTCTAAAATGTAAAAAAATATAATCATACAGAAATAATGTTAATCTTATGTTTTCAATACATGCTCGTCAGTGGTCCGGAAGTAACTTTAGCCGCATGATTAATCAGTGTTAGGAATAACACTGTTACCTTTTCTAGTAACTCGTTATCTAATTACTTTTACATACGTTACAAAGTCGTTATTGATATTTTTGATGTAACGTGGCACACAACTCTTTGACGTGGTTGTATGTCAGCAAAACAGCGTCAGCAGCACAGCAAGTTCAATGCATGAAGTTTCTTTTTGTAAGTACGAATAACCACCACCACCACACTCCAAATAAACTTGATATCATTTAGGAAGAGGCGACATCCCACAGCAAACTTACAACATGTAAGTACACACTACTACCGCGGGGGAATAATGAACAGCAATTCAATTATTGAAGTGATATGCATGTAATCCTACAAAACCCTGTTTGTGCACAAGGAGACTTACAGCCACCGAAGCACATTTAATGTCTTTATTAGGAAGCACTTACACAATTCAGCGAAAAGATTCAACAGAGCTGCCTTCACTCTCCGCAAACTGCCAATGTTGATCTAACAAACAGAGCTCAGCTATTGCTGCACACATAATTGGTCAACAAGCACTTGCTTTGAAAGGCACACACTCTGCTCTCATGAAACATCTCTCAACTGCATACGACAGATATTTCAAGGGTTATTTTCTTTTTCTTTTTTAAAAGCAACACATTAATTACTTTCCTTCCCTAGTAGCTATTTATCATATTAAAAAGTAATTCCCTTAGTAATTCAATTGCTTTTTTGGGAAAGTCAAAAGTAACTTGTAATTTTCCTAACACTGTCTAACGCTGTGGCTACCACTTATGCATGTGTGATTATTGGCTGACCTTATTGTGAAAAGAAGTTAGAATAGATCAGGGGTGTCTAACTCATTTTAGATCAGGGGCCACATGGAGAAAAATCTACTCATAAGTGGGCCGGACTGGTAAAATCACGGCACAATAACTTAAAAATAAAGACAACTTCAGATTGTTTTCTTTGTTTAAAAGTAAAACAAGAAAATTCTGAAAATATACAAATCATAATGTTGTTGTTGGTTTTTTTACACTTACATGTTGCGGTTAATAGTATTGTATCTTTATTTGTCGTTATTTATACTTTCTGAATAAATTATGTGATAATGTTTATCAGTCAATTTTCAATCTGTCAAGATAAAAAAATAATATCAAAATCTATTTACAGGATGTTATTTACAGTATGTAGTTTGCTAATTTTCCTCGACTGATGTACTGACATCATGTGGTTATTTTTTTTTTTTACATATGTAGCATCATCTACAAATATACAAAGAATTGATATTGCGACATCTAGTGGACACATTTAGAACAGCAGTTTCTTTCATTCAAACATTTCGGCTAATTTTTATACTTAGCTAACTCATCCCGCGGGCCGGATAAAACCTGACGTACATTTGACACTCCTGGAAGAGATGAAGCAAAAATTTGGGCAATATTTGTGTTAAAATAATGTGAATTTTTCTACTGAAATGAGTAAACCATTGAGAAAAGACAACCACATAACCTTCTATGAAAAGGCTTTATTTTGCCATCAATCAGTAACATTTATTATATTCCTATTTTACTGACAAAAAAAAACAGAACAATGTAATCCCTACCCCCAAAATGCATCTCAGGTTACAGTGCATTATATTTATATTAGTTTCTTTCAAATACTTGTATGGGAATGATATCAGTAGAAAAAACTGCATTTAGTTTAGATAATTATGAGTCATATATTGGAATATGGGATCCATTATTTAAATTTGTTTTAACTATTAAATGAACCTAAAATATGACTTATTTTATCTTTGCGGAAAATATTGGACCCAATGTGTTGTCAAGCTTGTGAGATGTGATGCAAGTGTAAGCCACTGTGACACTATAGTTCTTTTTTAAAAAAAAATAATGTTTTTATTTTTTATAAATAGCTGTGATGATAATGTCAATGAGGGATTTCTAATCACTGCTATGTTGGAATTCTTATTATTATTGATACTGTTGTTGATAGAATACATTTTTGTTTAACTACTTTTGGATTGTTTTGTGTCATGTTTGTGTGTCATCTCAATTGCTCTGTTGATTGCTATTCAGAATGTTGCTGGGCCGGGTTTGGTTTTGTAATTGTAATTGTATTATTATGATATTATTGTGTGTTTTTTTGTTGTATTAATAAAATAAAAAAAATTACTATATATATATATATATATATATATATATATATATATATATATACAGTATATATATATATATATATATATATATATATATATATATATTAAAGCAAAAACTCAGCATAGCATACAAGATATATATATATATATATATATATTTTTAAATATTTTTTTTAATCAATGCAACAAAATAATACACAATAATAAAAAAAATTAAAAAAAATAAAATAATAATAATATATATATATATATATATATATATATATATATATATATATATATATATATATATATATATATATATATATATATATATATATATATATATATATATATATATATATATATACATATAATATTTTTTAAATATGTATTTTATTTTATTTTATTTTATTTTATTTTATTGTATTTATTTTTTTGCCTTTATTTGACAGTGCTGCTAATTTATATAAATGACGTGGCTCTTTGCTGTCGGTTGTCTCGGTTCTCTAAACCAGCAGAATTTAGTCTAACTGAGCGTGTCTGTGTGCTGGTCGACCGATACAGGTGCATGGACGACAGGCGGCTACGGAAACCTTCCCCTGAGAAGAAGTAGAGCAGCGGATCAAAGCATGAATTGGCTGCTGCCAGGCACAGCGTCACCACGACTGACTTCTGCATGGCAACCCTTTCCGTGCAATGAGTGTCCGTGTGGGACAGGGAGTGAATGTGGACGGAGCGCTGCACGTGGTACGGCATGAAGCTTATCAAGAACGTCAAAAGGATGATCACGATCATACTAATTGATTTGGAGCGCGTGCCCTGGTGGCACCTAGCCAGTGGAGCGCGGGTAAGTAGGGCGCGGATAATCCCGGCATAGCAGAACAGTATGACCAGGAAGGGCAGAAGAAAACCCACCACCAAAGAAAAATTGTTCAGCACTACAAGTGCGGACACGCCTTGACCTTGCGGAGGCTCAAAGCACTTTGTTTTGTTGGTCACAGGATCAAATTTCTGGCCTAACATCAAGAAGGGCGAAGAGGCAAGACAGATACAAATCCAAATGCTCAGACACGCCAGACGTGCACGGCTCACTGTCACCAGTTGAAGGTTCCGCACGGGGAAGACAATGGCCAGGAAGCGTGTGACGGACATGGCCGCCATGAAGTAAATGCTGCAGTAGAGGTTGACGTAGAGGGCGTAGGAGCTGATGCGACACAGGAAATCGCCCTGGTTCCACTGGCCCTTGTTCACGTAGTAGAGCACCCTCATAGGCAGAGTGCTGACACACAGCAGGTCGGACACGGCCAGGTTCAGCATGTAGACCTGGAAAGGAGAACTCTGCCGGTACAATTTGATCAGCGCCACCAGGGCCAAACCGTTCCCTACCAGGCCGAAGACAGTGATGATGGAGTAGGACGTGGTGTAAACCTGATTGCGGAAGTCGTCGATGGACGGACAGGCGGTGGAGTTGCTGCTGAGCGTCTCATTATTTTGCTCCATCTGCAGGTGTTGAGACAAGGACACTTGACTTGGTGAGGAATGGAAATAAAATGAAAGACAGCCAACATAAACGACTCTGTAATATATACAAACGTTTGTACATTTGGTAACACTTTAGTATGGGAAACACATTTTCACCATTAATTAGTTGCTTATTAACATGCAAATTAGTAACATATTGACTCTTAATTAGCAGTGTTGGGTTAGTTACTGAAAACCAGTAACTAGTTACAGTTACTAGTTACTTTATTTCAAAAGTTACTCAGTTACTAACCCAGTTACTTACACCAAAAAGTAATGCATTACTGTGAAAAGTGACTATTTAGTTACTTCTTTTTTTCTTCTTTTTTTTTTAAGGCTCCCATTAATGCCCTTTTAGCCTTCATTTCAGTACTGTTATTGCACTGGAGAATAATACAATCTGTTGATCAACTTGACATGCATTTGCATCACTGATCTCAGAAAGCAATATGGTCTACATACAACACACAAAGACAAAGATATGTTTCAAAGGGCCAATTTATTTCAGGCCAGAACAAATTGACACAACTATTCTAAATAGCTGTGACATAATGGCACTTTAACTTTAACTTTAAGTAGATAGGATCTTTGATGCAAGACACAACTTACATTGAACTAAAATGTTATTTTCTTTGTGCTCGACAAAAGAAAAGTATTGAGAATGTCTCCATGTTAAGAAACTCGACTTCTGGCTTCGCCATGATGTCTTGTTAGTTGTTATGAGAGAAGCGTATGTGTGTGTGTATGTGTGTGTGTGTGTGTGTGTGTGGCCATTTAAGATATGACAGCATGTGAAGTGAGTGACGTCAGTGAGTGAGTGGGCGAAAGAGGTGAGAGAGCGGCAACAGTGAGTGTGTACAGGTGCTCAGCTTGGTGGATGGCTGCGTCCAATAAAGTCACAAAGTTGCAACAAACCGCTGGCCTCATCATTCACCCTCAGCTGTAAAGACCCACTTCCGGGTAAAGTGAAGGTTGTTAGCCCCGAAGTACATAGGCCCTGGAGGAACGTCTCCCCTGCGCTCCTCAACTACGGTCTGGGAGCCCCCACCCGGCCCCCACCCACACAAAGCACGCCTTTTCTTTTCCTTGTAACACAGAAAGACGACACCGCAGCGCTCCAATAAAACACACTCAGATCTTCTGTTTTAAAGCCGATACTACATAAAAAATTACGTAAAATAACGCAGTAACGCATCATGTAGTAACAGTACCTGAGTTACTGAATGTAAAAAATAACACGTGAGATTACTTGTTACTAGCGAAAATAACGGCGTTACAGTAACGCGTTAAAGTAAGTCCCAACACTGTTAATTAGTCATTATTAAGAACTTATTAATGCCTTGTTCTATTATAAAACCAGTAAGCCATTAACTAAGAGTCTTCCCTCAATAACCTCAGAATTATTGCTTATTAGTAACCCTAACCCTAACCCTAACCCCAACCCCAACCCTAAGTCTCAAACCCCTTATATGTTCCCCTAGTGTCCAAATAACTGTAAATTAAGTCTTTGTCACTTTAATAAACAACTAATTAATGGTGAATATGTTCCTCATACTAAAGTGTTACCACATTTTTTTGTGCGGATGGATTACAAACTCTGTAAAAATCATGTCATTGATCAAGTATGTTATGCAATTACGGATGAGGGGGGTAATCAGTGTAAACAAAACCATATCTTAACACTGCAACTGTAACAATTAATTAACATATGTATTTTGTAGTTAGTGTAGAACTGCACTGCAAAAGAGGAGGCTTGTACTGTCTTTGGACTTTTGATAAATGATATACATATCTAATGCTTTTTTTTATCAAACATAAACAATAATAAGTGACGTTATTCACAATAGTTATAAATTGTTTCCTTATAAAGAAACATATAACGTTAAAAAAAAAACATAAGAAAAAACATTTTACTTAATTTTTGGTGTTGATTTTCATGCTCCTTCAAAGCCAAATTATATATTATTTAAAAAATCTCAATACTTACAAATGTGTATCCCTTTTCATTCGCGAGTCGCTCTTCCTCTGCGCCTGATGTCACAACACTAGTTGCACAAGGATGCTGCTGCAGGTGGCCACTTCTGCAGTGTCAGCTATTTTGAAGCTCCTGAAGGAGGGACTTCACTCGCACTGTGCATCTAGCCTGTGGTGATGTCATCATCTGTGCAGCCACACAGTAAATAATGTCATGCTGCGGTTCAGATCAGAATATCTTTGCTGACCTCCAGTGGTGTAACACGAATCATCTTACATTCATGATGATTCTTGACAAGATACTGAGTGCAATCTTTCCCTCCAATGGCGTTGTTGCCCCCCTTGCAGAGCTTGGAGATATTTTTAACACTGAAGCGGGGGAAATGTGCACTTTTGAAAATACTTCTACAATTTCTGACTGTATGATCATGAATGTGTGCAGGCTCACATGGTCCTGGTTGCTGGTTGGATCAGTGTTGCCAACTTGGCGACTTTCTCGCTAAATCCGGCGACTTTGCAACTCCCCAAGCGACTTTTTTTTCCCGACAAATCGAGCAACTTTTTATAAGGTTTTTGAGACATGAAAGCACGTATCACTTTGCAGTGAATGTCCTCAACGAGCAGCGGGTGCTGCCGTGAGCCTCTCTTCACAGGTTGTCAGTGGCATCGTGCAGCAGTCCCAGCTGCAGTCAGAGCAGAGAGGAGACCCACATTCCTCCGCATCCAGACTGCAAATGAAATATACATAGCTGCCACTGTTTGCTCCTTGGTGTACAAAGCGCAATGTAAAGGTAATTTTATAACAAGCACTCGTTTTATGAAATACATTTATTTCAAAGTAGGCTCACTGTACATTAGGGATAATGTTTGAAAATAAATTATCGAGTGCGAGCCCTTTATCGGATCCTCTTATCGAACCGATTCCTTATCGATTCTCTTATCGAATCCAGATAGGTTTTTGTATATGGAAAAAAATACACAATATTTGGTTTAACAAAAGCTCACTTTTATTTTATAAGAAAGAAATAAAATAAAATAAATAAATAAATATTGACTGTTGTTAACCCCCTAAAAAATAAAAAAAAAAATAAAAAAAATATTGACTGTTGTTACCCAAAGTATATTAAGTGGGATTTTTCAGAAAAACAAATATATACAGTAACACAAAAACAACCTGTCTCTGTGATCACTATAGGTGTATAAATAATAATATAGTGTTAAATAAAATCAGTCCCTTGGGCACAAACCTGAAAATAATACAGCTCTCCCAAAAGTGCACTTCTGCTGCTATTGGAACATCCCTCTGGGGTCCATCAGTGTGGCCTCCTCCAGGAATGACTGCACGTCCTTGTCCTGGAGGGAAAATGAGGGACAGACACAGCATAGAATTAGGGGGGAAATTAGCTGAATGTGAAGACTAGGGTGTCTGTTATTAAGTCTTTAGCATCAGTATGTGGAATTAAATGATGGAATGGATTAAGTAATTAAGTTAAACATTGTACTGATATGATCCACTTTAAGAGGTTGTTCAAATTAATAGTGCTTACAAAGTACAAAGAAGAAATATGAGAAATACTTTCAACCTTATTGAAAATAAGATATTCTTCATCTCAGTATATTAATAATGACTGAATTAATTAATTACATATGACAAAACTGTTGTATATACTAATTCACAGATGTTATTTTATTATAAAAAGGTCAGTAAATGATGTATATATTTGTAAACGCTCCGAAGTGGGAAAGGGGTAGGATTAAATAAGCTTTACTTCTTCCTACTCCTTTTCGGACATGATGTAAATTGAAATGATATGAAACTGTGATGTGTTATGCTGTAAGTGTGTTCATGTACGAAATAAACTAAAGAAAGAAAGAAAGCACTAGTTTATTAGACAGACCTGCAAACTCTGGAGTGGTGTAGGCTACAAGATACCGTTAACATTATCAGACACATACAAAAAGGCTAACGTTAACGTTACCATTAGCCACTGACTATGCCTAGGTAACGTTAGTCTAGCTAACATTACTGCAGTCCTGGTTGACATAAGAGGTAACGTTATTTTAGCCTAAAGGCTACGAGTGAGCAGATATGGAAATTAACCGGCAACAGTTAACGTTTGTTACTCACCAGCACGATCACTGGAATTGGCGCTGCAGGTTGAAGCAGAGGAAGAGGGGCTTGCTTCGTCATCTCTGTCGCTGCTTCTCCACGTGTCAAAGGCACGCCACGGTTCTCGAATGTTCAGGTTATGTACGGCCTGAACATGTTTCATCATGCTTGTTGTACTTCCCCCCCTTACATGAGAGCGAAGCCTGGCAATAATTGCAGATAGCCGTTTCCTCGTCGTATTTCTTAGTAAAATGAAGCCACGCCTTGAGGCGTTTTTTCCGGTCCATTGTTGTTGCTGCTTCTGTATCTGCCGCTTAATGACTGTGCTACGTCATTTCCTGGGACGTGCCACAGGGCATTTCCTGTGGGACGGGATTCGTTCCCAGGGATTTGAATAAAGAACCAACTCTTTTTCTTTACTATAGTGGCCTCGATAACGGGAACCGGTTCTCAAAAAGGGATTTGAGTCCATGGAATCGGTTCTTTTCTTATCAAACAACCGGAAGAACCGGTTTTGAACATCACCCCTACTGTACATACAGTATGTAACAGTTCCGCCATGCACATGCTGGAATCGAACCGGCAACCCACATACTGTTGTGCATTCCTTCTCCAGTGGTGGGGCATGGTACGGGTCAGGGTAACATGCTTTATCAGTATCATGCAGTATCATGCTTCAAACACCGCTTTGAAAAGCTGTGTAATACAAAACTACTCATTGTAGCTATTAGCTCTGACTCCCTTATTTTGAAAAATAAAATAAAATAAATAAAAGCACAAATTGTTTTACTCATTTTTGTTTTTTAGTTTAAAGTGTTTTAAATATTGTGCTTCTAGGTTAATATTGTTGATCAATTTGAATGTTTTATTATGTCTAGAGCTTATTTAATTTTATTTTTCAGTATCTAATGTTTCAAGTCAGTCAAAAAATGTTTATAGTTTAATTAAGGATACTTTTTTTTAAATTTCGGGCTAATTGATGCACTCTAAATATTTCTGTTACAGACTGAAAAACAAAGTTCATAAAGTTTTTTTTTAGTAAATTAATATTGCTTTCTTTCTTCTTTGTTGTTTGTTTTATTTGGTGTTAATACATATACAATGTTATTCAGAGATGTACTTAAAACAATTTTATAGATAAATTATACCATATATAGTCGCGGCGAAATATTTTCTTTTTCCTAGGGGGAAGACGATAGCACTGCTGTAGAGTATTCCCACCGATTGAGAGTTAAGTTGAGCAGCGCTAGTCAGCGAGCTAAAAGCCACAGGCTGTCTACGTGCTGTCCAGCGCAGCTCTTAAGGCGTCGGGGGAGTGATCAGTTTTAACCAAATTACTATCACACAGCCACACATAAGTTGTATTATATTTTGATCGTGTTTGATCGTGTAATTTTTTTTTTGGGTAATAATGAGCCAAAACGTCTCTTTTGATAGTGAATGTTACCGACCACAGCCAAAAAGGAATGCATTCACCTCAACTCAATCCAACTTCAAGAACCTGAGAGAAACTAGGATTATGACGTGTTCTTTGAGTTCATTCAAGTGTGATTAAATTGCACAGCACAATAATCTAGGAGTGATCATCCCAGTTAAACAAAGTATTTTATTGATTTCATTCATGTGTCATCAAATTATTATTATTAATACCTTATTTGTTTTCTTCTTGTCAAGACGTGATTATATGCATGAATGTATGTATGTACTGTACATGTGCATGTGTATGTACAGTATGTTTGTTTGTTTGTCCAGTGAAAGTGCGTGTGGATGTACTGTATGTACTGTGTGTGTTTGTGTATGTGTGTATGTATGTGCATGCCTATGTACCTATGTATGTGCATATGTATCTACAAATGTATGTATGCATGTATAAATAGACATATGTATGTGCGTATGTATTTATGTTTGCATGTACAATATATTTGTCTCCCAGTATGTGCGGCAACCAAAGTACAGCCCAAGCCACCTAGAAAGCCCAACCCAAAACAGCAGGTGTGGTGCTCAGGAAACAAGGGACCACCGGCCCCACACAGGCAGGCGACAGGGCGCCCAGATCCGGGTTCGCTGTGCCACCATGCTGGCCAGCGCCCAACCGAGGACAAGGCACTGAAGAAGCAGGAGACAACCAGCCCCCAAGCCAGCGAAAGACCATACCCCACGTGGGCAGAAAGACAAGAAGGGCCCCATAGACTTCCCGCAGCCGGATAGGAAACCCGCCCCAGCCCACAAGCAACCGGGCCGCCACGATCCCCACCTCCAGGCAACTACAACCCTAGACTAAAACCCTCCCCCCACCACATCCCACATCCCCGGATTGCAATGGATCAAATGTAAATAATCAAATGTATAGACTTGTTCTTATGCTTTCTGAGCTCACTATGTTCACTGCTCGCTGTACATATCCTACGAAGTCAGACCTACACTGTCTCAATGTCCATTTCTCAGATGATATTATTGTTGATGACTGAAGTGCTGATATCAACCAAACCTAACCCCCCCCCCCCTCCACATCCCACCTCCCGGATTGTAAATAATGTAAATAATTCAATGTATATACACTGATTGATTGATTAACGTGTTATGCTGATAGTATATATTTATACCATGCATTGATTAACGTGGACCCCGACTTAAACAAGTTGAAAAACTTATTCGGGTGTTACCATTTAGTGGTCAATTGTACGGAATATGTACTGTACTGTGCAATCTACTATTAAAAGTCTCAATCAATCAATCAATCAATCAATCAATCAATCAATCAATCAATCAATCAATCAATCAATCAAAAACCCCCCCTGGGAGAATGGCGGGCTCTGCCCCAGGCTGCCCCGCTTAAGTCGGCCGCAGCAAGACCACCCAATATGGGGCCACGAGAACTTCCCGTCCCACACATGCAGGGACACCAACAATGGAGATGGAACATCCAGCAACTGCCTCTCCTTGAGGGAAGAAAAAAAAATAGAGAGGAGGTATTCACAGACAGGTCAACAAACAAGGCCGTTACCTCAGCAGCTTGCCGCCGCGCAACAACCCCGAGTGACCACGACAGACTACGCGTGGGTACTAGACCTAGCAGGCCCCCACTGAGCCGGGCATCCGGAAGTGGGTGGGAGGCAGGACCCAGGGGCCCCAGACCCGCAGCCGAGCTGCAGCGGCCTGGGGTATTGACTCCTGTGGGGCAAGCAGACACCGAGGGCGACACCAGTCCCAAATGCTCCCCCAGCCCCCCAAAAAATCTATCAATCATAAACAGACTTTTACATTCTAATTTAAGTTCCTACAGACATTGACAAAGTGCTCATAGCAAACTCAATGCAACATTTTTTCACTTGACTTTTTGCTAGGAAGTGACAGCGATCAGACGGGAACCCAGCAATGACAGAAAAAAAGTAAAAAAAACTAGTGTATTTTTAATTACTACTATATATCGTTAGGAATAAAACAAATCATAAATAATGGCGAGAATAATGCTGGACGAGAATGGTGAGATCATCAGAAGCAAAGGAATTATGATCAAAACATTCAACATAGCCTTTTCCACTAATCCCTAAAATATATTTAATCCGTTATCTATGTTTGCTTTACTTATTTTGGTTTGTTTTTACTCAGAAGTCTAGAACCTAAAGACCGGAATTTATATGGTGTGAGGCGATAAGTCCATGAGGTTGAACAAAGTAATTCTAGTTAAGTGATGACGGAAGTGTTGTTATTATTTCCTTATTCCTGTTCCATGCATACGCTGCTAATGAGTTTGGCTTGTGATGTTTGCAGATGTCCGGATGCTGGAGTGGCTAATTCAGCTGGAACTCATTTAGCCATGACACACAAACAAACATTACAACAACATGCACAGACCAAGAATGGTGTGCATGGGTTCCAATGATAATAGCGGTACCACTATGGAGGACCTGAGTAGCTCCTTGAGCATTATTAGACCATTGCATCAGTGCAAGAAGGAGCGCTACCACAGGTCCTTTCTAACCACAGCCATTACACTTTACAACACACTTATGTGATTACTGGGATCTTTTTTCTTGCTGTGCAATACAGATGTTAGTGTTTTTTGTTTTTATTTCATATTTTATCCATACATATTAGTGCGCAATATGTAGTATATAATAATTTGTTGTTGTTTTTATTGCGTTTTACTGCTCCTGTATGTAAAAACCTTCACAGCACAATGTAAATTCCCCATTGTGGGATAAATAAAAATCTACCCTATCCTATCCGATCTCAATGGTCTAAGAGTAACTGTAGTGTTAGAAAGTTAGATTTAAAGTTTGTTCTTTGACATGATGAAAGCCATATGATTGATGCTTATATGTCCATGTTGATATCAGTATATTTATGTTTATTATTTCGTTGTGTGGAATGTTAGAAAAACCTTGATTAAGTGATAATACTCAAACAGAGAACAACGGTAGGTAAATGTGATGTTTTAGACAGCAATATTGTTCAATTAAGGGCACTTATTACGTATGTCTAGTGTCACGGCACGTGCACAATCCCGCATGTCATCTGCCGGCACCTCCGCTAGAAGCGTGCCAGGACACGCCCCTGCTCGCTCTGCACGCATTGCGGCCACGCGCCTGCAAGGCTGCAGGCAATCGTCAATCTTCGCACCTGGGTCTGATGAGGGCAGGCAGCATAAAGACCAGCGGACCCGAAGATCTAGTGCCGGATTGTAGTTCACTCTCGCAGTAAGCATCTCATCTCTGGCTTCCCTACCGCGTACTTGCTCTCTCTTTCTGTGCCTTCCCTGTTCCCATGTTTTATGTCCTTTGTGTTCCTTGCAGTGCTTCCCCTGTTTCCCGTGATCGAGCTGTATGCCTCGACTTCCCTCTGGATTCCAGACTGCCTCCCTCAATCTTCAACCCCTGCTTGGACACGGACCTCGTTGCTTGTCTCCAGTACCCGACCGCTTGTCTGCCCACGGACTGCCTTCGCGCCTCGCCCCTTTTGGTCTGACGAAGGATTCATCCAACACGCACATATAACAAACTCTGGTAACATTCACACGGTTTATTCTACACATCGTTTTGCACCTATCACTTAGAGTAGCATACACATCCCACCTATTCATCAAGTTCAATAAACCTATTGAACTGATCTAGCTTGTAGGCTATTGTGTGCTTAGCTGTTGTTTTAGCTCCTAATAGCCTACATCCTACTATGTCTACCTTTTGTTAATGATTTCACTAAAATAAAATAAAAGACCAACCTTGATTGATTACTTGAGGACATTTAGTTATAGATACATTAGTGTTGCACAAGTAAACACGCTGCAGGATTCATGGTTGCATCAAAGATTTTAGATGCAAGCCAATTTATTCCAATACTTTTTATTTAAATTTTTTTGCTGATATCTGATATCAATATCGGATCAGCACACCCCTAGTATATGAAGAGTTCAGAGGCAAAAACAGATACCGTATATCAACTTTCCTTGTTTTGAGTTTATGTTTTGTGGAGCTTTTCGTGAAACAGCCAACCGCCGCTGATGTGGGTTGCAATTGAATTGTTTCTCACAACCAAAATGATTGTCTCAATTTGAAAAATGCACTTTTTTTCCTTTTTTACAAAAAATTACTTTTGATACTTTTGTACAAAATATGCAGCAAAAAAAGATAACTCTAAACAACCTTTTTTTTTTTTTTTTTTGCAAGAACACACTCATCCTATATGGTGCCACCATGACCCTAGAAATGAGTGAAAACTTTTTTCAGAGGTATACTTATTCCATCACTGTAATGAATTAATTGGATGGATCTTTATCGTCCACACACTTTTGTTTCGATTTGTTTTGTTTTGATGCTTTATTTTAGTTACATCACGGCAAAACAGACACGAAGCGAGCGAACCCCCAGCGCTGATGTTGGATTGTATCATCAAATTTCTTTGCACTGATTGGTCATGATAGATTTGTGCTGCATTACGCTTGTCATTTTCTAAAGTAAAACAGAATATTCAACATGCAAGAAGTAGGTCACTTTTGCAGTACATTTTTGATTTTAACTCCAGGCAGAGAATGGCGTAAACTATCTAGTCGTACTCACAGCTCAAAATCAGCGGAATGGTGTTGCTGTAGTGGCTGCTGGTTGCAGGAGCTCTGCATGGCGCGATCGTTTGTGATGTTTCCCTCTTGTTTTCATGTGTTTTCACCTCATTTTGTCTGGACACGTTTGTATTTGCACTGCAACCACATCATTTCCCCATTGTAGAATGAATGAATTCAATCCTATCCTTTATCGAGTTTCTCATCTGTACAGTCTGTAATAGTAATCATCGTGTGCAGTCCAGCCCTGCAAACTCATGACCACACTTTCTAATTTATTGAGAGGTAATCTAAGAGAGGTAAGCCAATGAGTAAAAAAAAAAAAACTGGGCTGTAAACTTATTGTTTATGCACAACTCCTAGGGCCTGGGGAAATGACAATTGTACTATTGCACACCCACACTAGGTAGCATCGGGTACATATAATTAATTTCATTAAGTATTCCAAACAAATTTGCCTAATGGGCAGCAAAAATGAAACATTTTGTGCAGTCTTTTTTTCCATCACATTTGACATTTGCCATTTCAATCCATGCACACAGCGACATACTTTGTTGATTTTCTAGTGAACCAATAAATTACTTGTGTGAGTAACTTGCATGTGGAAGTCAACAATTTATCTTATGACCTACAGTGTACATCCACCGCCCCCATACAATGTTAACAACTAGTGCTGAGCCCTTCCAAAGTGGGAGGACATACTACAATTAAACCAATAAAAAGATTGGTGGACTTCCTTGGAAATTTTCATATGCAGTCGTCCACTGCATGAGTAAAAAAAAAAAACTGGGCTGTAAACTTATTGTTTATGCACAACTCCTAGGGCCTGGGGAAATGACAATTGTACTATTGCACACCCACACTAGGTAGCATCGGGTACATATAATTAATTTCATTAAGTATTCCAAACAAATTTGCCTAATGGGCAGCAAAAATGAAACATTTTGTGCAGTCTTTTTTCCATCACATTTGACATTTGCCATTTCAATCCATGCACACAGCGACATACTTTGTTGATTTTCTAGTGAACCAATACATTACTTGTGTGAGTAACTTGCATGTGGAAGTCAACAATTTATCTTATGACCTACAGTGTACACCCACCGCCCCCATACAATGTTAACAACTTGTGCTGAGCCCTTCCAAAGTGGGAGGACGTACTACAATTAAACCAATAAAAAGATTGGTGGACCTCCTTGGAAATTTTCATATGCAGTCGTCCACTTCAGAAAATGACAGTAATGCTCAAATGTCAACATGTCAAATGTTTGTCACTCTGACTTCAATAAACACAGAAGCAAATAGTGATTGGATTTAATAAAAATCCATGGGAAAACTAGACAAATGTGATTTAATGTAAAATGTATATGAAAAACATAATTTCTGATTGTATTATTTATTATCATCTTTATTATCTGCTACGTTATGCAGTTTGTTTTGACCGTTAAGACTCAAACAATAGTTTTCTTTTTTTTTTTTTATTTGCCTACACAATGTCTCTTTTTTCTAATTTCAGCAAAAACAACACATTTCTCATAAAAAAACACACAAAAAAACAGTTATACAGCAATTAAAACAATCTGTTTCAAAGTCAAAACGTCACTTTCATAAAATCAATGCAAGTCTTTTTATTTAAGTAACATGTACTCATCACTGTTATATAATTGTAATTGTCAGTTAACAGGTTTTAAAAGTCAATACTCACAGCAACTTACTCTTTTGAGTGCAGACCAAGTCAGTTCATGCTGCAAAGTAGGGGAGAAAGTAATAGAATAATACGTATACATACTGATATCAACATGGACATGCGAGCATCAATCAAAGGGCTTCCATCATGTCAAAGGAGTCAAGAACTCAAACTAATTTCCTGACAAAGCAATCAGTCTTAGACTATGGAGATACATGTTAAGTTTAAGGTACTGTAATTTTTATCGGCATCCATGCACACCGTTCCTGGCTCCGGTAAATGCTGTTTTAACGTTCATTTGTGTGTCACGGCTAAATGAGTTCCATCTGAATGAACTTCTCTAGCATCCAAACATCTGCAAACATCACAAGCCAAACTCATTAGCAGCTTACGCAGGAAATAGGAATAAGGGAATAAAAACAACACTTTCATCATCACTTAACTATAATTATGTATGTATTAATCATGTATTAAGTATGTACTATTATTCGTGCTGATATCGTATTGGATTAATTTTGGTATTGGCCAATACTCAAAGCTCCAATGTCGGTATCGTATCAGAAGTGAAACATTTGTATCGAGACACCCAAAGCTGAGGTAGCACCGTATTCTCTTTTTTATGCACTCAAATAAACTGTCTTTTTAATTTATTCTAATTCACATTTCCTTTTTCTTTGAACACTTATAATTGGTCATCTTATCGAAGTGAAGGGAAACCTAGCCAGGGAAGAATTACACATTTCTCAGTGTGTCTACTGTGTTTCTTGAATTACCGTCGACTTGTGCTGGTTTTACGCTTGCCACGGTTTTTCCGTTTACCAACGCAGAAAACTGTGGAAACCGCACCGCAATGAGCAGATTACAGTAGTTGGAACAAGACACAACAAATCAAACTGTTTTCTTGACATAGCCAATATATTTTATTTGGGAGCAGCCTGAGGGCAGGAAGAAAACAAGTTACAGTAATGTCAGTCATATTGTACTGAGGATGTGTGCAATGCTTTAATCAGGGCTGGAGTTTTTCCTTTTTAAATGTTCAATGTTCACAAGTCTCCAATAATTTCATACAATTCCTTTTCAACATCCAAGTTATTGTACTTTTTTTGCCTGTTTGGACTTATAATAAATATTCCTTGAATATTTTGGTTGAACGCTACGTTGTATTCCACTATACAGGTATTCTGCACCATTGAGGAGTATAGATTGACAGCAGTGGAAATTGATAGTCTCTTTTGGATTATTTTCAGACGGGAAAATTGAGACACTAAATACTGTACACCAATTATTACAGTAGTATAGTATATCAGATTCAGACAGTTTTATTTCTATGCCAGCAATAAACTGTACATATGGAATATGGCCACACATGTGGAAGACTTTGTTCCTTGGTTACAGTGCACCCTGGTCTTCATGGTGCACTGTTGTTATTTTACTTTTACGGTTAGGTGTGACTATTTTTCAGCCATACGTCATGCTAAATTCTATAACGTTTTAAAGTTTTGTACATCGGCGTTAAGGAATGTGATCTTGGTGACTTGTGTTGACTTGATGTTGAGGGTGATGATATTGGAGTGACTCCGCTCCTTACATGGGAATGAGTTCAACACAAACCCATCTCCTTTTCACACGCTCTGACTCCACTTTAGTCAAAAAATACTATTATGCTCCATTTATATGTTAAATTCACAAGAGATAAACACAGAGAAAAGCCTGTTAGAGGGAAGCACTCTCTCTGGGTGGTCCAATGACAGTGAACTGTTAAGCAATACTCAGCAGACGGAGATGCTTGTATAGGTTGTGCTATCACTGACATGCTCAGCAGTTTAATGAAGCACTAAATAGCAACGTGACTGGACTATAGTGAATTAGTAGACAAGTGGAATATGGACTACTGTACACTTTACAGACAGAAAATTGCATCATTTTACATTAAAAACATACACAGTTTTAATGTTTCATCTAAAAAGGCTTTTGTGGTTTACATTATTGAGAAAAATTGTTTACTTCAGCACAAAGTATGCACGTTTACACACACAATTCCCTGCTGCGATTTCAGTAAATAAATATTTTGTAGTACAGTCGCTGTTAAAACTCAGTTTTTAAGCAGGGTTGGCTTCTTCTGGCATAAACAGGTTGTTTAGGGCCACAATCATCACTGTGGTTGACGTGCTCTGCGGGTGTTTGCTTGTTCAACTTTGATGGATTGAATCATGTATACACTTGAAGAATTCAGATCCAAAAACAATCATCTCAATGTGCCCTGTTTTAAATAAATCAATGTTTTTTTTTGGCACTTTTCATGAAACAGCCAACCCACAAATGTGGATTTTTGCAATAAATAGGTTAATCCTATACGGTGCCAGCCTGGCCCTAAAAATGAGTGAAAACAGATTAGCTTTTTCAGAGGAATTCTTATTCCATCACTGTAATTAATTGATTTAATCTGAACAAACACCTGTGTTGGGTGATCCCTGGACAGCGGGGGTCCAGGGTTTACATTGACCGCTGCATCATGACGTCATTACATTGACAGCTGCATCCCAAGAAAACAACAGCAGAGTGAACATACACTATTTTGCCAAAAGTATTTGGCCATCCATCCAAATGATCGGAATCATGTGTGCTAATCACACATTTAGGCATGGAGACTGTTTCTACAAATATTTGTGAAAGAATGGGCCGCTCTCAGTGATTTCAAGCGTGGAACTCTTATAGGATGCCACCTGTGCAACAAATCCAATCGTGAAATTTCCTCGCTTCTAAATATTCAAAAGTCAACAGTAGGCTTTATTATAAGAAAATGGAAGAGTTTGGGAACAACAGCAACTCAACCACCAAGTGGTAGGCCCTGTAAACTGACAGAGAGGGGTCAGCAGATGCTGAAGCGCAGAGTGCAAAGACTTTCTGCACAGTCAGTTGCTACAGAGCTCCAAACTTCATGTGACATTCCAATTAGCCCACGTACAGTACGTACAGAGCTTCATTGAATGGGTTTCCATGGCCGGGCAGCTGTATCTAAGCCATACATCACCAAGTCCAATGCAAAGCGTGGGATGCAGTGGTGTAAAGCATGCGTTCTCTGGAGTGATGAATCACGCTTTTCCATCTGGCAATCTGATGGACCAGTCTGGGTTTGGAGGTTGCCAGGAGAACGCTACATTTCGGGCTGCATTGTGCCGAGTGTGAAATTTGGTGGAGGAGGAATTATGGTGTGGGGTTGTTTTTCAGGAGTTGGGCTTGGCCACTTAGTTCCAGTGAAAGGAACTTTGAATGCTCCAGTATACCAAAACATTTTGGACAATTCCATGCTCCCAACCTTGTGTTTGGAGTTTGGAGTGGGCCCCTTCCTCTTCCAACATGACTGTGTACCAGTGCACAAAGCAAGGTCCATAAAGACATGGATGACAGAGTCTTGTGTGGATGAACTTGACTGGCCTGCACAGAGTCCTGACCTGAACCCGATCCTATAAACACACTCCGCAACCTTGTGGACAGCCTTCCCAGAAGAGTTGAAGCTTTAATAGCGACATCATATTGAACCCCATGGGTTAGGAATCGGATGGCACTTCAAGTTCATATGTGAGTCAAGGCAGGTGGCCAAATACTTTTGGCAATACAGTGTACCATTTAGTTTGTCATTCAATAGAATAGTGGCTACACACATACTGTATACTGTACATTATGTATTCAGTAGGGCTGCGAATCTTTGGGTGTCCCACGATTCGATTCAATATCGATTCTAGGGGTCACTATTCGATTCAAAATCGATTTTTTTTCAATTCAACACGATTCTTGATTCAAAAACGATTTTTTTCCCGATTCAAAACAATTCTCTATTCATTCAATACATAGGATTTCAGCAGGATCTACCCCAGTCTGCTGACATGCAAGCAGAGTAGTAGATTTTTGTAAAAAGCTTTTATTATTGTAAAGGACAATGTTTTATCAACTGATTGCAATAATGTACATTTGTTTTAACTATTAAATGAACCAAAAATATGACTTATTTTATCTTTGTGAAAATATTGTGTTGTCAAGCTTATGAGATGTGATGCAAGTGTAAGCCACTGTGACACTATTGTTCTTTATTTTTAATTTTTATAAATGTCTAATGATAATGTCAATGAGGGATTTTTAATCACTGCTATGTTGAAATTGTAACTAATATTGATACTGTTGTTGATAATATTCATTTTTGTTTCACTACTTTTGGTTTGTTCTGTGTCGTGTTTGTGTCTCCTCTCAATTGCTCTGTTTATTGCAGTTCTGAGTGTTGCTGGGTCGGGTTTGGTTTTGGAATTGGATTGCATTGTTATGGTATTGCTGTGTATTGTTTTGTTGGATTGATTAATTAGAAGAAAAAAAAATTAAAAAAAATAAATAAATAATAAAAAAATAATAATAAAGAAATAAATAAAAAATTAAAAAATAAATAAAAAAATCGATTTTTAAAAAATGAGAATCGATTCTGAATCGCACAACGTGAGAATCGTGATTCAAATTCGAATCGATTTTTTCCCACACCCCTAGTATTCAGGCAATAAACGACATTTTCCCAAAAGAGATTTATCTGGACAGCGTCTTTTTTTTTTAACCTAGTTGGCGAGGACACCATACACTCACTGATTTCATCAATGTTACTCGTTACTGATGCTTTAGTTTAGTTAGAAGAGTGACAAAACAGACACGAAGTTTGTGAACTTGCGAACTTGGATGATGTCATCACATTTCGATGGACTGATTGGTCCTGAAGTGAAATGGAATAGTCAACAATGAAATGTGAAAGAAAGGTAATTTTTGAGGGAAAATATATTTTACCTCCTGGTAGAGAATCGTAAACTATTTAGCAGTACTCACAGCTCAAAAACGTTTTTTTTTGCTCCTGATCACTTTAATTATACTTTGACTCTGCTAAACTTGTAGTGGGTGGTAAGTCCACATATCAGCTGTAATAATGTTAGTTCAGTTTAGCAGTGTTGGGTCCACGTCCATTAAATCAATCCATCAACGTTTATTGATATAGCCCTTGTCCACAAGTGTCTCAAAGGGCTTCACAAACTCACAACAACATCTCCTAATCCAGTGTTTTTCAACCTTGTTTGAGCCAAGGCACATTTTTTTCCATTGAAAGAATCCAGGGGGACACTATCCCATCCTGGTCGCCATTGTTGTGTGCCAAACTTGTCACTTATTAGTTCACTTATTAGCAATCTAAGCTTAATAATACACCAAAAGAAAGCCTATTCCCTTTTCCTGCCTTTTATTCCCGCTCTTACTTTTTCCTCTTCCAGGTGTCCAACACACAACACATGTCATCATATCATGTGTCCCCCGCCCTTAAGTTCCCCTTACAATGGTTCTGGTATTGTCCTGTGGCCCGAGTAACCAATACATGAAAGACACCACCAACAGACAATTTTAAAAACAAAACTCAATAGCTTATATTGACAATATAAAGTTGTTCTCATCAAATACCTGACGCAATTGTTCGATATGACTTCAAACCATAACCATCATTAATTCTCTTGTCTCAAAGTAGGCTTGCAAAGCAATGAGCTACCTGCTGCCACCTACTGGTACGGAAGAGTATTACATGGTTAATCTGCTGATCTCCAGACAGCACTGACACTCTACAACTGCACATTGTCTGCAGATTATAATTATTGGTTTGCAAAAAATATTTTTCCGACCAGTTCGGTGAAATCGCATAATTTCCCACGGCACACCAAACAATATCTCACGGTACACTAGTGTGGTTGAAAAACACTGCCCTAATCTGAAGCCACATCTTCAACACCTTCAGAAGCCCATTGAGATAAATAGTTGTTCATACTCAGCAAAAAATAGGTCAGTATCACATATCATCATCTCTCGAACACCGCAAACAACCTGCACACAAGCAAATCACACGTCTAATCAGTTAAGTATAAAAAGTATTGCAACATCAGGAAGTTTGTGATTGTGAAGTATGCCACACAGACTATGATCGTGTGATTGTATTTTGTGTAAGTGAAGTATTCTATGTGAACACTGAACAAGTCAAACAAATATGGACCAATATTCAGAGGGTTCATTAGGGTTCATGTCTTTGAGTCTGATCCTTTGAATAGTTACAACAGTTGTTCTGGCTGGTCCACCAGGGCTTCTACACTTAACAACCAGTACAAAAATAAAATATTTAAAAGCCAGCCACTTTTCTACGGCAGTCATTTTTGTTTGATTGATGGTTTTATTATATTTTACAATTTTAAATTATATTTTAGAGCAGGTGTTTCTTGCAAATAATTTTAATCTACATTTAACACACTTCCTTGTGGTCTAGATCAGAGATCCTCAAACCGTAGTACGTACGTACCACTTGTGGTACGCGGGCTCCATCTAGTAGTATGCCAAAGAATGAATTGATTAAAGAACAGTGTTTTATTTTCCTATAATCAAACACAGTGTTACTGTTCAAACTGTGTTTAATGTTACAGTGGCCAAAAATATTAAATATATTTGGTAAATAAAACATCTGCCTTGTTTTTAATGAAGACTTAAAGGCCTACTGAAATGAAATGTTTTTATTTAAACGGGGATAGCAGATCCATTCTATGTGTCGTACTCGATCATTTCGCGATATTTCCATATTTTTGCTGAAAGGATTTAGTATAGAACAACGACGATAAAGTTCGCAACTTTTGGTCTCTGATAAAAAAAAGCCTTGCCCCTACCGGAAGTAGCGTGACGTAGTCAGTTGTTCGCCTCCTCATATTTTCCTATTGTTTTCAACGCAGCTAGAGCGATTCGGACCGAGAAAACGACGATTACCCCATTAATTTGAGAGAGGATGAAAGATTCGTGGATGAGGAACGTTAGAGTGACGGACTAGAATGCAGTGCAAGACAACCAAGATGGCGGCGCTTTAAGGCAGCGGCTTCTTGCGAGCGCACCTGGAAGTGTAGACCGATTTGGCAAAAACACCCGTCAATTCAGTCAATTTCATGGCTGGCTCACAGCGTGTTGACTCCGTGATCACTTACGACCGACTTACGATTCTGGATGTGGAGAGATCGGGCCATTTTGGGCTGAAAGATGCGTGTACGGTGGACCTACTCGCTAGCTTGGGAATTCTTCGCGAGCTACATCCAGCAGTGGCCTTTGAAGCAGAGGCGTCCACTACCAGCGGAGACCGTCAACGAAAGAGACGTAAGCGATGCGCTCGGAAGCAGAAGCGGGGGTGTCGGGCGGGGCTAACAACAAAGCTAAATGCGTTGTTGTTAGCGGGGCTAACGAAAAAGCTAAATGCTAATCCACAAAGAAGCGCTAATAAGGACTCTGTTAAGCTAGAACTAGCCAGCGCCAGGCTGGATAATCCCTGCACACATAGCAATTCTCTTAGAATAATATACAACTCACATAATGTTTTTTCTGTGTCAGAGGTGGACATGCATTTTACTGAGGTGGCAAACAATCTAAAAATTCCTGTCATATCAATTCCTAGATATGGTCGAAATTATTTAAAGTGCACTACGCATAATAAACGTAACATTATTAATATTGATACTACGGAGACTTTCAACAAAAACTCCTCAAAACAGCCCACTACCTATAATATGGGCTTTTTAAACATAAGGTCATTGTCTTCCAAAACGTTATTAGTTAATGAAATCATTAGAGACAACAATCTTGATGTCGTTGGTCTAGCCAAAACCTGGCTCAAACCAGACAAATTTTTTGCGCTGGGTGAGGCGTCTCCTCCTGGCTATACGGGAACGCATATTGCCTGTCCCATTAAAAGGGGTGGGGGTGTTGCACTAATATACAACAAAAACTTTAGCCTTACCTCGGACCTAAATAATAAATATAACTCGTTTGATGTGCTTACTGTGAGGTTTGTCACACCGCTGCCTCTGCACCTGGCTGTCATCTACCGCCCCCCAGGGCCCTATTCGGACTTTATCAATGAATTTTCAGAGTTCGTTGCTGATCTAGTGACGCACGCCGACAATATAATCATAATGGGAGACTTTAACATCCATATGAATACCCCATCGGACCCTCCATGCGTGGCGCTCCAGACTATAATTGATAGCTGTGGTCTTACACAAATAATAAATGAACCCACGCATCGCAACGGTAATACGATAGATCTAGTGCTTGTCAGGGGTGTCACCACCTCTAAAGTTACGATACTCCCGTACACTAAAGTAATGTCTGATCATTACCTTATAAAATTCGAAGTTATGACTCATTGTCAGCAAACTAATAATAATAATAATAACTACTATAGCAGCCGCAACATTAATGCTGCCACAACGACGACTCTTACTGACCTACTGCCTTCGGTAATGGCACCATTCCCAAATTATGTGGGCTCTATTGATAACCTCACTAACAGCTTTAACGACGCCCTGCGCGACACCATTGATAGTGTAGCACCGCTAAAGCTAAAAAGGGCCCCTAAAAGGCGTACCCCATGGTTTACAGAAGAAACTAAAGCCCAGAAATTATCATGTAGAAAGCTGGAATGCAAATGGCGTGCGACTAAACTTGAGGTTTTCCATCAAGCATGGAGTGATAGTTTAATAACTTATAAACGCATGCTTACCTCAGCTAAAGCTAAATATTACTCAAATCTCATCCACCCCAACAAAAATGATCCTAAATTTTTGTTTAGTACAGTAGCATCGCTAACCCAACAAGGGACTCCTCCCAGTAACTCCACCCACTCAGCAGATGACTTTATGAATTTCTTTAATAAGAAAATTGAAGTCATTAGAAAAGACATTAAAGACAATGCATCTCAGCTACAACTGGGTTTTATTAACACAGATACGACTGTATATACGACGGACACTGCCCTCCAAAATAGTTTCTCTCTCTTTGATGAAATAACATTGGAGGAATTGTTAAAATGTGTAAATGGGACAAAACTGTTTACTTGACCCAATTCCTGGGAAACTTATCAAGGAGCTTTTTGCTTTATTAGGTCCATCAGTGTTAAATATTATAAACTTATCACTTTCGTCTGGTACTGTTCCCCTAGCATTCAAAAAAGCGGTTATTCATCCTCTACTCAAAAGACCTAACTTCGATCCTGACCTCATGGTGAACTACCGGCCGGTGTCCCACCTTCCGTTTATCTCGAAAATTCTCGAAAAAATTGTCGCACAGCAGCTAAATGAACACTTAGCGTCTAACAATCTCTGTGAACCTTTTCAATCCGGTTTCAGGGCAAATCACTCTACGGAGACAGCCCTCGCAAAAATGACTAATGATCTATTGCTAACGATGGATTCTGATGCGTCATCTATGTTGCTGCTTCTTGATCTTAGCGCCGCTTTCGATACTGTTGATCATAATATTTTATTAGAGCGTATCAAAACGTGTATTGGGATGTCAGACTTAGCCTTGTCTTGGTTTAACTCGTATCTTACTGACAGGATGCAGTGTGTCTCCCATAACAATGTGACCTCGGACTATGTTAAGGTAACGTGCGGAGTTCCCCAGGGTTCGGTTCTTGGCCCTGCACTCTTTAGTATTTACATGCTACCGCTAGTTGACATCATACGCAAATACGGTGTTAGCTTTCACTGTTATGCGGATGACACCCAACTCTACATGCCCCTAAAGTTGACCAACACGCCGGATTGTAGTCAGCTGGAGGCGTGTCTTAATGAAATTAAACAATGGATGTCCGCTAACTTTTTGCAACTCAACGCTAAGAAAACGGAAATGCTGATTATCGGTCCTGCTCAACACCGACATCTATTTAATAATACCACCTTAACATTTGACAACCAAACAATTAAACAAGGCGACTCGGTAAAGAATCTGGGTATTATCTTCGACCCAACTCTCTCGTTTGAGTCACACATTAAGAGTGTTACTAAAACGGCCTTCTTTCATCTCCGTAATATCGCTAAAATGTGTTCCATTTTGTCCACAAGCGATGCTGAGATCATTATCCATGCGTTCGTTACATCTCGTCATTACTGTAACGTTTTATTTTCGGGCCTCCCTAAGTCTAGCATTAAAAGATTACAGATGGTACAAAATGCGGCTGCTAGACTTTTGACAAAAACAAGAAAGTTTGATCATATTACGCCTATACTGGCTCACTTGCACTGGCTTCCTGTGCACTTAAGATGCGACTTTAAGGTTTTACTACTTACGTATAAAATACTACACGGTCAAGCTCCTGCCTATCTTGCCGATTGTATTGTACCATATGTCCCGACAAGAAATCTGCGTTCAAAGAACTCCGGCTTATTAGTGATTCCCAGAGCCCAAAAAAAGTCTGCGGGCTATAGAGCGTTTTCTATTCGGGCTCCAATATTATGGAATGCCCTCCCGGTAAAAGTTAGAGATGCTACCTCAGTAGAAGCATTTAAGTCTCATCTTAAAACTCATTTGTATACTCTAGCCTTTAAATAGACTCCCTTTTTAGACCAGTTGATCTGCCGTTTCTTTTCTTTTCTTTTCTACTCTGCTACGGGGTGGACCGCTAGCCTGTTCATCGGATGGGGACATCTCTACGCTGCTGACCCGTCTCCGCTCGGGATGGTTCCTCCTGGCCCCACCATGGACTGGACTTTCGCTGATGTGTTGGACTTTCACAATATTATGTCAGACCCACTCGACATCCATTGCTTTCGGTCTCCCCTAGAGGGGGGGGGGTTACCCACATATGCGGTCCTCTCCAAGGTTACTCATAGTCATTCACATTGACGTCCCACTGGGGTGAGTTTTCCTTGCCCGTATGTGGGCTCTGTACCGAGGATGTCGTTGTGGCTTGTACAGCCCTTTGAGACACTTGTGATTTAGGGCTATATAAATAAACATTGATTGATTGATTGATATCTTTTTTCGCTCTGACCGTATCTTAGGTACAAGCTGGCTCATTGGATTCCACACTCTCTCCTTTTTCTATTGTAGATCACAGATTTGTATTTTAAACCACCTCGGATACTATATCCTCTTGAAAATGAGAGTCGAGAACGCGAAATGGACATTCACAGTGACTTTTATCTCCATGAAAATACATCGGCGAAGCGCTTTAGCTACTGAGCTAACGTGATAGCATCTGGCTCAAATGCAGATAGAAACAAAATAAATAAATCCCTGACTGGAAGGATAGACAGAAGAGCAACAATACTATTAAACCATGTACATGTAACTACACGGTTAATAATTCTCAGCCTGGCAAAGCTTAACAATGCTGTTGCTAACGATGCTGAAGCTAACTTAGCAACTTAGCAACCAGACCTCACAGAGCTATGATAAACACATTAGCGCTCCACCTACGCCAGCCAGCCCTCATCTGCTCATCAACACCCGTGCTCACCTGCGTTCCAGCGATCGACGGCGCGACGAAGGACTTCACCCGATCACAGATGCGGTTGGCGGCTAGCGTCGGCTAGCACGTCTGCTATCCAAGTAAGTCCTCCTTGTTGTGTTGCTACAGCCAGCCGCTAATACACCGATCCCACCTACAACTTTCTTCTTTGCAGTCTCCATTGTTCATTTAACAAATTGCAAAAGATTGACCAACGCAGATGTCCAGAATACTGTGGAATTATGAGATGAAAACAGAGCTATTTTGTATTGTTTTCAATGGGGTACCGATACTTCTGTTTCACTGGCTACGTCACTCGCATACGTCATCATCCAAAGCCGTTTTCAACCGGAAGTTTAGCGGGAAATTTAAAATTGCACTTTATAAGTTAACCCGGCCGTATTGGCATGTGTTGCAATGTTAAGATTTCATCATTGATATATAAACTATCAGACTGCGTGGTCGGTAGTAGTGGGTTTCAGTAGGCCTTTAAGCTTTCTACGCTACTCTATTTTAATGTTGGTCATGCTGTAGTAGAGAGGATTTACGTCATTAAAGTGAGTTTAACAAATCCTAAGTATAATTACAACTGCAAATGAACCTTATTCTGTGAATTCTTTGTTTGTTTTCTTTAACTTGAAGTCAATTTTGTTCTGCGTTGTCCGAACCAAATCAAGTCAAGTCAAACTTTCAATCAATCAATCAATGTTTATTTATATAGCCCTAAATCACTTTATTTATATAGCACATTAAAACAACCTAATTTTACCAAATGAGACAAGAAAAGCAACAAAACAATGAATAACACAATAAACAGTAATAAAATAACAGCTTTTTTTTGTTAAAACTGTTGAGGCATAACACGCTCAAACCAAGGGGCTATTTGCAGAATGCTTGTATAAATAGATGTGTTTTTATCAAGGTTTTAAAAGGCTCTCGTGTTTGTGCAGCCCTGATGTAAAGAGACAGATTGATCCATAATTTGGGAGCAGCCACAGAAAAAGCTGTGTCACCTCTAGTGGTGAGTCTGGAGCATGGGACAGACAGGAGAAGTTTGTTTGCAGACGTCAATTTCCTGCAGGCAGAGTACTCACTCATCAGGCTGCAGGAGGTCTGACAGGCAAGGTACGGTCAATCCTTGTAAACGTTTAAATAAAACCCAGCAGCCTTTTAAAATTGATCCTTAAATTTACTGTGAGCCACAGGAGAGTCGGGATTATGCACTACCAGCGTTTGGTTCCTGACAACAGGCAGGCTGTTGCATTTTCCCCCCCTGGAGGAAGTAAAGGGAGGACTGGTCAACGGCGATATAAAGCGAATAGTAGTAGTCAAGCCCTGATGTAGTAACAGTATGTATTGTATATTTGTACTTTAAATCTTTTATGACTCAACTTGTTCTATTTAATGTTAAGATAAATACAATAATATGCAGCGCTGTACTTATAACAATTTTTTAGACAAATGGTACCTTTGTTTTATAGTCGCGGCGGAGAGTGGGGGCGAGGATCGTGAAATGTTTTCTTCTTCCTGGGGGGGCGTAGCAGAAAATAATTGAGAAGCACTGGATCAAGCAAAGAAGTCAAACAATGTACTTTAATGATCCAGTTTCAGAAACGGCTAATGAAGTGAATTATATAGAGCTTTTCTCGAGTGATGCAAAGCGCTTTACATAGTGAAAGCCATTATGTAAGTGAGTGGCACTGGGAACAGGTGGGTAAAGTATCTTGCTCAAGGACACACCAATGACAGTGACTAGGATGGCGGAAGCGGGGGTCGAACCGCTCCTGTTCAAACTCAAAGTGTTTACAAAGTATAAGGACAAAGAATATTGATAAACATCCTGTACCTTATTGAAAAATGACACCTAATCTACAAGCTATCACACATTCAACAAATTATTTGAATTGCAACTTATTATCTATTCATGTGAACTTTATTGATTATATATTTACATCATCATCCTTAATGTGCGGCCGTAGCAGAGAGACCTTGCACAACCCTCCATCAGCAGTCAGGGTCACCCATGGCAGAGTCCAGCTCTGATACAAGGATCCCAGTGTTCCGTGCGATTACTTTGGGGTAGGTGAGGCGACCCCTGGTAGATTGTTTCCAAAGGAGGAGCTGTGATATCAGCTCCGTCTTGACACAGAAGCAGTGACCAGCAAACTGTGCGCGACGTTGGCTCAGACGGGTGCTTGCTTGAGGTAGGTTGCCATATTCCAACGTGGGATGGGACTGCCACGACAAGCCTTGTACCCTTCGAAGCAGGTTGGTATAGCAACTGTCAAGGCGTTTGTGAAGGCACGCATTGAGGGTCGTACATTAGGAGGGGTTCGATGGTAGACTTGAAGAGGTCTAGCTTGAGTGAATTGGGCAGGTTGGAGTGACATATTCTATCAATTGTATTACATGCTTTCCAGGCTTTAGCTTTCCTGGCACGGAAGTCATTACCGGAATCCATGATCCAGAAACTGAGGTTTACTTATTGGATAGTTGTCGGGCAGCACGATGAAACAGGGGTTAGTGCATTTGCCTCACAATACGAAGGTCTTGAGTTCGATCCCCAGGCTAGGGGTCTTTCTGTGTGCAGTTTGCACGTTCTCCCTGTGACTGTGTGGGTTCCCTCTGGGTACTCCGGCTTCCTCCCACCTCCAAAGACATGCACCTGGGGATAGGTTGATTGGCAACACTAAATTGTCCCTAGTGTGTGAATATGAGTGTGAATGTTGTCTGTCTATCTGTGTTGGCCCTGCGATGAGGTGGCGACTTGTCCAGGGTTTACCCCGCCTACCGCCTGAATGCAGCTGAGATAGGCTCCAGCACCCCCTGCGACCCAGAAAGGGACAAGCGGTAGAAAATGGATGGATGGATGGATAGTTGTCTGTGTTACAGATTGATTACAGAGAGTAAACAAATGTGATAGCAATTGCAGAGAACAGGTGTAGGACTAAATAACTGTTGCTTCTTCCTACTCATTTTCGGTCATGTTGAAATGACAAACTGTAAATATGTGATGTACTGCATTGTAATTGTATGCATGTTCGAAATAAATGAACACCGTAATGATAACTTTACTTTACATAACTTTTTAAAATGTTTTCATAATTCTCTGATGGACAGCACTTTTCCAACTGTGGTTGTTGTCAAAGTGCTTTCCAAATAGTAAGTTGTATGTATGATATAAATCATATTCATGTACGAAATTATTGCCTGCCATGCTATAGCATGTGTACAATAGTGCAGAAATATATAATTTACTCAAATGTGGTTCTAATATATTTGACAAGTGCCAAGAGGCAGCAAAAGGAGCATTTGTCTTGGTTACTTTGAAGTGTTTTAAGATACTGCTATTCTAGATGCTTGCATTTGGAAAATTTCTGGCTGTGTGTTTGTTTAAGAGCCCGCACACGCATGCTCTGCGAACGATACGCACGCAATTGTAGACGTCACACTAAAACCAAAGCCACCTGTTTTCTGTCGACCATCAGCAGGAACAACTGAAACGAGGAGCGCCAGATGACAGATGAGTCAGCAAAGCACACAGTCATACTGATACACATCGGGTTATCGACACCAGTGTGTTACAGTCCGTGCACACCACGGGATGCGAAAGCAACACAACTGTCAACATTTACAGCCTCCTATGCTAATGCTGAAAGAAGTACATGAAACATGATATGATTTAAAGAAGCTAAAGTTATTAGAGTCAGATTACTCACTATTGGATAAATCCTGGTTTGCGTGTTTGCTGGACGCACTCCATTCACAGACAGTTCCTTTTTTGGCTCTGAAAAGAATACAAATAGACAGAGGTATAAACTGATGTCTGTAAAAGGGAAACACCTCAGGCTGCTAATTTCCCTCCAACATGACTCAGATGGAGTGCTTTTCCAGACCCGACATGATGGCATCTGCTGAAATAAGCAGCAGTGATGGAGAAAGCACAGTTCCACTTTGGCTTCAGCATCTCGGACAAACACGGGGGGGCTGGCATTTGCTGAAACAAGAGGATTTCTTTGCCAGAACGACTTTCTGATGCTTCAAAGGTGAGTACTGAAAGAGAATCAACTGCTGGTTTCTTGTGAAATGCAGGGCACATGTTCATAAAAAAACAGGAAACTGAGTTGTGGGATGTGGTTTCCAATCATACGTCAAATCTTTGTTTTAATAAAACAGATGTCAAGGTTGAAAGGCCTGGAAGAGGCCGCACAAACATAGTTTGACTGTGGTGTTTTTGTTTGTCTCCAATGTGTTGTGTTTAACAACTTCTGCCCTTTATTTTGGAAGTAATACTTGTATACCAGTGAATATATTGTCCATGTCCATGCCTGCATGGACGTAGCCATAAACAACAATGAATAACGTGTGGGAAATGAGCCCATGAACCTCTAAGTCAGTGGTTCTTAACCTGGGTTTGCTCGAACCCTATGGGTTCAGCGAGTCGGCCTCAGGGGTTCGGCGGAGCCTCCACCGCGGAGGTCAAGACACACCCAACTCATTGTGTAAATAAAAACTTCTCCCTATCGCCGTATTATGGATACCCCCAAACAATGTTCCCTCTAATTTTCCATCTGATTTGCAGGTGTGTAATTTGTTGTGAGTTCATGCACTGTGTTGGTTTTGTTCTTTGAACAAGGTGATGTTCATGCACGGTCCAGTAAAAAAACCATACGTATAACTTTGTCTTGAATTTGAAAAAAAACAAACAATTTATTTTTCACTAAAGAAGGGTTCGGTGAAAGCGCATATGAAACTGGTGGGGTTCGGTACCTCCAACAAGGTTAAGAACCACTGCTCTAAGTCTTTGTGTGTTCAGAATATGCTATAAACTACGGGTGTCAAACTTAAGGGCCGGGGGCCAGATGTGGCCCGCCACAACATTTAATGTGGCCCTCGAAAGCCTGAAAAAAATGTGCATCAATAAAGCACCTTATCTTTTCTGACTAAATGTATTTGTTCTTTCCGTTTTGACATGTATTACACGCAATTGCATTTATTTATTTATTTGTTTGAATTAGGACAATGCATATTCATCAACATAGAGCAACAATGTAAATATGCCGGAGTTAGCACAATAGCTACTTTTCATCCGTTGTCCTAAGGCAGGTTAATACAGTAAACATTCAACAGGTCATGATTCAAAAGAATACATAAAACACAGGACATTACACATTACAAGCATACGATAAGCACAGACCTTGGACCAAAAACAAAAAACAAACAACAAGTGAATAATCTAATTGTGCGTGCATGTCTGATTAGTTTTCAACCACTGTTTCAGTGCAGTTTTAAATGTTAAATAGGTGTCACAGTTTCTGACATGGGCTAGCAGCCTGTTCCATGACTGTACGTCTCTGATAGACCCCACCATTTGGCCAAATTTAGTCCTTTAAAACTTTACATTTTGTTTAGTATCATCTAAAAATGCAACAAATATTATTATTGTTTATTTAAAAAATGTTTTTAAGATAAAAATAAATACTTAAATATCTGCTTGACTTGTGATTTCAAAGCTAGTTATCCATCAAATTGGACGTATTGTGAAATAATATTACAAGGCGATAATACATACATATTTATACATATCTACTGTTCCAAATGGTCATCTCAGGCAGCAATAACTGCGATGTAGCACTCAATCAAAACGAGTTTGACACCTAAGCAAAAAAGTATGAGGACACCTACTGTACAGTACAGGTCAAAAGTTTGGACACATCTTCTCATTCAATGCGTTTTCTTTATTTTCATGACTATTTACATTGTAGATTGTCACTGAAGGCATCAAAACTATGAATGAACACATGGAGAGTTATGTACTTAACAAAAAAAGGTGAAATACATTTTATATTCTAGTTTCTTCAAAATAGCCACCTTTTGCTCTGATTACTTTTATTGCACACTCTTGGCATTCGAGAGAATGCCAAGAGTGTGCAAAGCAGTAATCAGAGCAAAGAGTGGGTATTTTGAAGAAACTAGAATATAAAACATGTTTTCAGTTGTTTCACCTTTTTTTTGTTAAGTACATAACTCCACATGTGTTCATTCATAGTTTTGATGCCTTCAGTGACAATCTACAATGTAAATAGTCATGAAAATAAAGAAAACACATTGAATGAGGAGAAGGTGTGTCCAAACTTTTGGCCTCTACTGTATGTTACCACTACAGAAAGTGAAAATGCAGCTACTTGGGTAAGCTACTTGGAAAAAGTAGCAAGCTAAGTTCCAAGTTATCCTACATTAAATGTAACTTCACTGCCCTGAAGCTACCCACCAAAGAAATGAAGCTAAGCTACAATAAAACCACGGAAGTAGCTAAACTACATGAAAGCTATTTCTTTTTTTAACGAACGAACAAGTAATTACTATATGATCAATAGATTTGTGATACTAACAGATCAGATCAGTTCAACTGATTTTCCAATTTTATAACTTTATCATCAATGAAGACTAAAATCTTTATTTATCAATGAAGACTAAAATCTTCGGCTCATGTATCTCACTGCCATTGCAATATGAATAGTTATTAGAATAGTACAGTAACTGTCAGTGAGTCACTATCACATTATAAACATAACTGAACAGGTGGTGTGCAAAGTGAAAATAGAAGAACATACACAGCTACAAAAGTTTTAACTCCTCCAAGAAGATTTTTCACAACATTTTGGAGTGTTTTTTGATGCATGGACCTACTTTTTTTAATTCATGTGTTTGATAGGGTTGAGGTCAGGTCTCTCACATTCTTACAAGATCTACCAAACACCAAATTCCTTAATAAGATGAAGAATTGCTTACTGTAAGAAGAAGCGTGGACCTCTTAATCAACATACCAGAGAATTCCGAGCCCCCTGCGGCAGTGGTGGCTGCTGGTCTTTCATGTAGGGGAAGCTCATTTTCAGCTACTCTCTGAATATGGGTACAGTCTCCAATAACAGATAAAATATGTAAAGATGATTTATTTTACGGAACAAAAACCATCTCTTATAGCATTGTAAATTTCCTTACATCAACTCAGAACAACGGAACACAACTTGAAAAATGCTCAGGCAGTGGTTTATATTTCAAGATCGCTGCTGCGCTCAGTGTGCAATGTGTGGGACAAAGCCATTTATCTAATGACTGTCCAGTTATGGTAAAAAAAAAATACATTTGACAAGTTAAAAGTAGGAATGTCTAAGTCTATCAAATACATGAACCTTTTTCCATATGAAGTCATTGTGCTGTGCCGGATCTCCGCCACCAGATGGAGCCCGCGGGGGTGAACCCATGGGTTAAACGTTTAGACCAGCCCACATTTAGGGAAAATAAGCCCCTCCTCGATCTGCGGGCTGCAGCCAGGGGTTACTCATCCAGTTTGGCCGCAGTTGAACAACACACTCTATGCTCCCTCATTGAAATCAATGGACACTCAGCTTTAACGCTGTTTAATAAATGAAGGCAAGGGTTTTAAATGCAGCTAATTGTAGTTTGTTTAATTACTTACATTTGCACCGTGTATTTTATTTGGTTTAAACAACTGTAAGAATAAAGAGAAATACTAATCAATAATAATTAATGCAAATATTTGTTTCTTATCTTGGTTACAATGTGGCCAAACACTATGCGTAACAAAGTAGTCAGAATTGAATACCCGACCAAAGAATACCACCCTTTATTAACTGAGTCTCTGTGCTTTTTTTACATTGCAAAAATAAGCCACCATGGTGCCCAAAAAGTTGCAAGGGCCATCACTTTGATCAAGGTGGTGAGAAACACTATTGAATTTAAGAAAGAATTGATAGCAAAATACAAAGGTGACCTCTGCTTTGCTTGCCCCCTCCCTCTCAGCTCATCGCCGTATTGGGAAACAATGTTAAATTGAATGTGCTCAAAGTACTGAAAACTTTTAACTATTATTAGGTTTATTTAACAAATTAATAAAATAAACAGACACACCATCTTCCTACTATTTAATTTGTATAGGTTTTGAGTGTATTTTAATAATAAAGACAAAACAATGGGTTTCACTTGCCTCTGTGTCATATGCAATTCCAGTATGAATCTATTCTGAACTTGTAGGTTCAATGTGGATGATTGAATATGTTCAGACAACCATGTGTTTATACAAATTTAGATTAGGGAAATACATTCATGTGTATTCATGTAAATGTTTGCATTTAAGCTAGCTCGCCAGCAATTAGCACGCTAGCATGCTCGCTTCTCCAGTAAAACAGAAGTATCGCTGGTCCGTCAGTTTATCAAAGTGCTGGTGTCAATCACAGTTTTACGATCATTTAAAATGGTATTACTAACTGTTTGTTTTTTTTGTTTTTTTTTACAATGGTTTATCATTAATACCTTTTATCATCCAACCCTAAAAAGTTGTGGTGAAATGACTATGGATCACTTTACCTGGTCTCGCAGACCATCCACAACTTTAAAAAATGCTCACACGGTCTAATATTATAATTTGTGGTATGGCAGCGGACAGGAAAGCACTGAGTTGGTTGTTAAAATGAAAGGGTGTAGTCTTGCCATCCATCCATCAGCGATATCTACACCAGCCCGGGCAGTAGGCGGCCCTCCACTATCCCACTCCACCCAGTCTGCACAACTAAGGACTATTTCCTCATCAGTCTTCGGGGAGGAGTACAGCATCAAGGCCAGCACGTCTCGGCTGAAGTCCAACTTCTTTCCTGAAAATGTCAGATAAATGAAAAGTACATTACACACAATGGCAAGCTGAGTATTATAACTTGTTATCTGTTCCAAGTGAATGTTTATATGCAGTCTAATAAAATTCCTTAAGATGGTGACAAAGCTCTCTAGTGGAACATTTTTTAGCAGTTTGTTGCCATTAAGGCAGGGGTGTCAAACGTACAGCCCGCGGCCTCAACAGGTTTTATCCGGCCCGCGTGATGATTTTGCCAAGTATAAACATGAGCTGCTTTTTTTTTTAACGAAAAAAAACTATAACAATTCTGTTAGGCAAGCAAACGGTTTATACCGGGGCCAAGCAAGAGGTACTCCGTAAAAGGGGACTGTGGCTCCTCCTCCTTGACCCACATGAAACTTAAAACCTGCTGTTTTATGTCTTCTGCTTCGAACACATCGTCATTTGGCACCCTCGTTGCCCCAAAATGTCTCTGTCAAACACGAGAAAAGTGAACTTAACCCTTTTGAATAGTTTTTTACCTCTGTTTCTTACGGTATGTTGAGTTAGCTATGGATTGATACGTGGACATGAAAAATCCTGGCTTTGTAGATACACTGACCTGAAGTCTAAGCTCATTGTGTTTTTGAAACTGCACCAATTTCCTCTGAATTTTCAACAAATTTGAAGTGTTTTGTCTAGAGGATTATTTGTGATTTGTACGTTTTCAGAATGTGCTTGTTCTATTTTTGGCCAAGGTAAAACAAAAAAAACAACCTGAAGTTGTCTTGATTTTTAAGTTATCATGCCATGATTTTACCATTCCGGCCCACTTCGGAATAGATTTTCCTCCATGAATCCCCTGAGCTAAAATTAGTTTGACACCTTTGCATTAAGGGGTTGAAAGTGCCCGTCTTTACTTTTGTTGAGCCTGAGAACGTATGTTATGCGTATTTTATATCAGATGTTTAAGTGAAATGTATTTTTTAGCTGTCTATATAAATGGCATATTTGTAGGTGTTCCATCCATCCATTTTCTATCTTTTTGTCCCTTTCAGTGTCGCAGGTGGGGGGCTGGAGCCTATCCCAGCTGCACCTGGGCGAAAGGGTACCCCATGAACAAGTCGCCACCTCATCGCAGGGCCAACACAGATAGACAACATAGGTAAGTAGGTCTTTATTGTCATTGCACAAGTACAACAAAACTTTGTTTTCAGCACGAACCCGATCAAGATTAGACAAACAAACAGTGTACAGGGTTACAGAACAGGAACGCTGATGGGTCGCCACAAGGCACCCCATAAAAGATGGAAAAAAGGTAAACGTTGGGGAAAGATGAGTAAAACAATACAATCTAGACTGGGCTCCTAAGAGGGCTCAGTCTGGAGTGGGAAAAAACCTCCATAGCGAAGCACATATACATATTACAACATCTCGAGACTTGCAACAGAGGGGAGGGAGTGGGGGCCACGGTGGCAGGCTGCAGCTCTTCAGGCGCTGCCCATCCGTCCATCACTCCTAAGGGATTTGCGTCAAACGTGTTGGATAGGGGTTGGGGTATGTGTGTGTGGCATATATTTTTGTGGATGCATGTGTGTGTGAAAGCTTGCCGCGTGTGTCTATTCCGCGGCCTTGATGTTGTGCAGTCGCTAGTCCAAAGTCAACAACAAAAGGTTGTGTCCATGAGAGACAAGAAGGGAGTTTGTTGTGTCTTTGCCGCACTGTCCTTCGGGAGAGTCTTGAAGCGAATGAAAATTAAATTTGCTTTTCACTCTAAATTGTCTATGACTGACCCTCAAAATTCATCCTGCGGGGCAGACAGTCCGATGTTAACAATCACACTCACATTCACACACTAGGGCTAATTTAGTGTTGACAATCAGCCTATCCCCAGGTGCATGTCTTTGGAGGTGGGATGAAGCTGGAGTACCCGGCGAGAACCCACGCAGTCACTTGGAGAACATGCAAACGCCACACAGAAAGACCCCAAACTCGGGAATCGAATCCAGGACCTTCTCGCTATGAGGCACAAGCACTAACCAACTGCACAGTGTTCTAAATTGCCTTGTAAAATTACCAATGCTAATCACTTGCAAGTATATGGTATTTTTTAATGCAAATTAGCATTGAGCTCTCTGAGTACTTTTAATGCTTTTCATTAATTTTGAATAACACAAAGAAATTGTGTATTTTATGTAAATTATAATCAACCTGCTTCATTTCTGAATGTTCAAATTACCAGTGCTTTAAAGGGGAACAGCACATTTTTGGGAATTTTGCCTACTGTTCACAATTATTATGAGAGACAAGAATACACATCTTTTTTTTCTTCTTTTTACGATTTTAAAGATGATAAAAACACTTAAAAGATGTGGCTAACGGGAGTCACCGTTGTAACGTTCAAAGCCCTCTAAAACAACTTCAAAACCCATCAGAGGGTTGGTCTTGAACTGGGTAAGAAGCTACTTAACCAACAAGAAGCAATACGTGAAGATACAGAGCTGTCTTGAAAAAATCTTGTGGTGTACCTCAAGGATCAATACTGGGACCAAAATGTTCCAATATTTATACAAACGACATTTGTACAGTTACAAAGGACTTAAAGTTAGTACTAGTTGCAGATGACACGACTGCGTTTTGTTCAGGAAAGGAACATGCAGAAGTTAATACAAATAAAAAACAGAAGAAATTAACAAATTTAAAAGATGGTTTGACAAAAACAGACTATCCTTGAATCTCAGTAAAACTACAATAACGCTATTTGGTAACAGTAGAAGACAATGTCAAATACAAATAGATGGAGTACATATTGAAAGGCTAAATGAAAACACATTGTTGGGTGTAATAATAGATGATACAATGAACTGGAGACCTCATGTAAAAAATATACAACATAAAGTAGCAAGAAACATGACAATAATGAATAAAGCTAAATATTTTCTGGACCAAAAATCTCTTCATATTATTATTATTATTTATTGTTATTGTGTAGAAATATGGGGAAACAAGTACAAATGTGCGCTTCATTCACTAACGGTGTTACAAAAAATATCAATTAGAATAATACATAATGTTGGATATAGAGAACATACAAACCCTTTATTTATTAAATCAAAAATATTGAAATCCAACGACATAGTGAATTTGTAAACAGCTAAAATGATGTACAAAGCAAACTATAACCTGCTACCCAAGAATGTACAACAATTCTCCTCAGTAAAAGAAGAGAAATATAACCTTAGAGGAAAATCTAATTCAACACATTTGTATGCGCAAACAGACTTAAAACCTTTAGTATATCAGTATGTGGAACTAAATTAAGGAATGGATTAAGCAAAGAAATCAAACTAAGCACAAATATGAACCAGTTTAAGAGACTGTTGAAACTACAAGTGTTCACAAAGTACAAAGAAAAACAATTATCATAAATATCTTTAACAATTAAAAAAAAGAGAAACAATCATTAATAATAAATGTAATATTTGTTTACATACTTATGGTATATTTATTGGAATCGGCAAGATGCCTGATGACTTCGAGCTTGGCGATGGTAAGGCCCTCAACGTTAAGTTGGAGCACTGACAGACCTTGGTTTTCGACGGTGGGGGTGTCCGGCCGTCCTGAAGAGGATGTTCTCTGCCTTGGTCTTGATCTTGGCTTGTACCTTGGTCTGCCAGCTCGAGGCTGGCTGCATCCTGGAAATAGACCTGGGAGACCGCTGGGCCCTACCGCATCTACCGATACATCCAGGACCCAGGAGGCTGTGTAACAGGAGAAAACCTACCACACCATCTATGGACCTTGCTGAATCGCCTACGCCACTTCCGGCCGTCCTGAAGAGGATGTTCTCTGCCTTGGTCTTGATCTTGGCTTGTACCTGGTCTGCCAGCTTGAGGCTCGCTGCATCCTGGAAACAGACCAATCTTCGATTTAGGACCGGAGACGAGGGCGTGGCTACACGACATGGAGTTGGCCATCTGATGATATACGAAAGAGAGAGGTATATTTATTTATTTATTTATTTATTGTTATGTAGCGTGATTTGGGCGTGGCTTGGCACGTCCAGACCACGCCCAGACCACACCCCCTTATAAGTATGAAAATTATATTCAAAGTAGCAATGTGCTTGAGCTCGCCACGGTCCAGTGATGGGCAGTAACAAGCTACATGTAGCTAAGCTACGTAGCTTAGCTACATTTTCTAGTCGCTTGGCGGTAGCTTAGCTACTTTTTTAACGAGTAGCTTTTCCTGTAGCTGAGCTACTTTTAGACCCTTGTAGCTACGTAGCTTACATCAAAGCTACAAGCTACAAAGAGAAAAAAGGGATTGCAAATCCATGCAAAAAAAAATATGGAGAAAACACAATGACCTGGATAAATGAGAACATCCATACATACGGAGAAAATCCATGATGATTGGTTGGTGTTCGTATGATGAGTCACGATTGGCTAAGGTTAGGGCGGAAACATTACGGACTGGCCAATCAGAGGCAAGATAAGGGATCTCAAAATGAGTAAGCAAAATCATAAACATACACACACTCATGCATGTCACATGACGACAAAGGAGTCAGAGACAGAGCAATCCCTATTATTATATAGGGGTGGGCCAAAGAAAAGGCAAACTAAATGTGACAGGTAGAGGGTGCTAGAACGGGTAGCCCTTTAGGGCCCTGGGGAGGCTATAAATAAGAGAGGAAGCCCTGCGGCCTTCCCTTCACCCCAAAGCCTGACTTTGAGTGTTTGGTGAGCGGACCTGCTAGCTACTGGGTAGGTGTTGATTTTGGTTTTATGAGTTTTGTTTGATGTTTGCAACCATTACATTTTAATAATAATGCACATACCCCTTTTATAGTGTGAACCAGAAACCCAATACCCTGGTAGAAGGGGGGAGTTTTGTGCACATACACTGCCTGCCCGATAGTGTGGTGGGTGTAGCTTTTAGAATTACCTTTGTTGGGCTACTCCATTTTGATTATCCCATTTTACCAATATATGCACCCCTTTCGTGAGCTCGTGTGTTTGAGCTTTAAAGCTCTGGTTGTAGCCCTGAAGTGTACTGTGTGATTGGTTACCAGTAGTAGCGGTTTCAGGTATGGGGAACATGTCATTTGAATATCATACATTCAAGTCCATCTGGCTCATTGCAACTTTTACTATGCCTATAGCTTTCAGTTACCCGGTCAGTCTCTCCAGTCTCCAGTATTAGATGACAGGCCTGGTTTTAAAAGGTATTGAACTTTATTTTGATAATGTGTATTTTCAGATATTTTAGTGTATATTATTGATGTATTTGTTGAATTGTATTGCTTTTTACTGATGTCATGATACCTGCCCACAGGGAGGAGTGCAAGGAAGAGCGCACTATTTATCACTGTTTTTCCCACCGCCAATGTAAAAATATGTTTAATTTATTCATTCGGGCCACGTGCAATGGTGTGAGGGTTATAGACGTACAGGCTTATCCTAAGTCAGATTGATTGCATATTTGATTTATGGTTTGTTTTATTTGAAGTCATTATACCCTTATCGTTTATTTGGTTTTACACTATTAGTTTGTGTGCTGTGGACTTGCAGTGGATTGCATGCCTCCTATTGGCCTTGAGTCTTCTGACTAGGCCCTATCATCAGTAACTCTTTCCGGCCTAGCCCCCTGGGTAACCCTATCCCTACTAGCCATTGACCATTGTCCTACACTGCAGCCCATCAAACTTTATGTGGTAAATCCTCTACACCAGACTCCTCTTGTGGTAACTTTTACTACTGTATTGAATGAATAAAATTGTTCCTTAGATTTGTACATCAGCCTCTGTCGTCCTGGTCATTCGGGACAGCTAATGTGGGGATATTGCCCTGGCCTAGATATAAGTAATTTGCTATAGGATTTCCTCATCCTTTCAATTGAGGGTGGCGTTGTCTTCTAGGACATGGTGTACTTTGTTTAGGCCACATAAATAAATACATACAGTGGGGTGTGGGGACCCCTAGAGGTAGTTGTAGGATGTCCCCAGCTAAATGACAGATCGTTAACAGTAATGAACTTTTATTGGGTCCACTTGTACACTCTGGTACTTTAACATTTGTATTATACATGTGGGCCCTTAGATATAAAATATATAAATGTAGTTTGAATTGATTAACGTGGACCCCGACTTAAACAAGTTGAAAAACGTATTCGGGTTACCATTTAGTGGTCAATTGTACGGAATATGTACTGTACTGTGCAATCTACTAATAAAAGTTTCAGTCAATCAATCAGCTTTGATCTAGCAAGCTACGTTTGCAGTGTAGCTTACTACAATTGTGAGGGGATAGCTTCCTCTGTAGCTTAGATACATTTAATCGAGAGCAACCTGTACCTCAGCTTATTACATTTACCAAGTAGCTTGCCCATCACTGCCATGGTCTGACCAATCCCAAATCAATTGGGGATGCTTTTTTTCCATGTGTTTCGAGCAAACCGCAGAATGATTGTGAGCCTCACAATGTTGTCTCCGAGAATGGAACAGAGGCTGCACCCTGTTTGAAAATATAGTCGCTACAATGATACGTAAAACTTTAGAAGAGGTGGGTGACTGATGACCCCAAATATAAAATAATTTGTGTAACTTATAACATGTGTTTATACAGTAACCTGCTCACATGAGTCAGATGACAGTTTCATGTGAACCTCAAATAAATACTCCAGCGTGATCACGGCTTTTTCACAATTTTTTTTCCACCAAGGGCCACATACTATAAAGTAAAATTAAAAAAAACTTTTCAAAATGGCCCTCAAATACTTTGACTTGTTCCCTTGGTGGAAAAAGTTGAGACACCCCTGTGTTATTAGTAACAACTTGTCAGCTTTATTCTCATTGATTCACTTTTTTTTTTTTTATCATTCCTCATGTTTTTAGAGGATCGTTGTATGGCTGTTTGCCGTAGTAAACAAACATTAGACAGTATGTTTAAAATATGCTGCGGGATAACAAAACTTGAGTAGCTGGCCACACTTTGGACGCCCTGTGCTGACAAAGGTCTTTGCATTGACAAATAATTCTCAAGATTAACAAGGAGACTCGGTAAAGAATCTGGGTATTATCTTCGACCCAACTCTCTCGTTTGAGTCACACATTAAGAGTGTTACTAAAACGGCCTTCTTTCATCTCCGTAATATCGCTAAAATTCGTTCCATCTTGTCCACTAGCGACGCTGAGATCATTATTCATGCGTTCGTTACGTCTCGTCTCGATTACTGTAACGTATTATTTTCGGGCCTCCCTATGTCTAGCATTAAAAGATTACAGTTGGTACAAAATGCGGCTGCAAGGCTTTTGACAAAAACAAGAAAGTTTGATCATATTACGCCTATACTGGCTCACTTGCACTGGCTTCCTGTGCACTTAAGATGCGACTTTAAGGTTTTACTACTTACGTATAAAATATTACACGGTTTAGCTCCAGCCTATCTCGCCGATTGTATTGTACCATATGTCCCGACAAGAAATCTGCGTTCAAAGAACTCCGGCTTATTAGTGATTCCCAGAGCCAAAAAAAAGTCTGCGGGCTATAGAGCGTTTTCTATTCGGGCTCCAGTACTCTGGAATGCCCTCCCGGTAACAGTTAGAGATGCTACCTCAGTAGAAGCATTTAAGTCCCATCTTAAAACTCATTTGTATAATCTAGCCTTTAAATAGACCCCCCCTTTTTTTAGACCAGTTGATCTGCCGTTTCTTTTCTTCTCTCCTCTTCTCCCCTGTCCCTTGCGAGGGGGAGTTGCATAGGTCCGGTGGCCATGGATGAAGTGCTGGCTGTCCAGAGCCGGGACCCCGGGTGGACCACTAGCCTGTGCATCGGTTGGGGACATCTCTGCGCTGCTGACCCGTCTCCGCTCGGGATGGTTTCCTGTTGGCCCCGCTGTGGACTGGACTCCCGCTGATGTGTTGGATCCACTGTGGACTGGACTTTCACAATGTTATGTCAGACCCACTCGACATCCGTTGCTTTCGGTCTCCCCTAGAGGGGGGGGGTTACCCACATATGCGGTCCTCTCCAAGGTTTCTCATAGTCATTCACCGACGTCCCACTGGGGTGAGTTTTTCCTTGCCCGTATGTGGGCTCTGTACCGAGGATGTCGTTGTGGCTTGTACAGCCCTTTGAGACACTTGTGATTTAGGGCTATATAAATAAACATTGAAAAATAAAATAAACATTGAAGATTAAACGGAATGTAATTGTGCAGTACATGCAATATTTCTGTCAAAATTGAAATAATTAATGTGTATAGTTAGAAAGATAAAGTACTTTGTTGACAAATATTATTTCCAGGCTTTTGCGGCCCACATAAAACGATTTGGCGGGCCAGATTTGACCCCCGGGCCATGAGTTTAAATCCTGGGATTTAAACCTGGCATGCCCCTGTGTGTTCCCACAGATTAAGGATGGATACATGTTCTTTTAGCATTTTCTCAAGCACAATTAAACTTAACCCAAAGTACAATTCCAGCAAGAAAACTTCACTAGAAGAGGACGCAAAATAATATACCGTACTAGTTCTGGGAGGTCAAACTCGTTTTCATTGAGGGCCACATCACAGTTATGGCTGCCATCAGAGGGCCGCTTGTAAACAGCATGTTGTATGAATTGTATAATGTGCCTCTGGATTTCATTATTAATTATATATTTTTTATTAAGTAGACTGTCGATTTTATAGTAAACATTTACTAAATGTTACTGTAAAATATTTATATATATTATTTATATTCTGGCAACTTAGCTGCCAGTTTCTCTACAGTAAAAAACAAATGTACCGTCTTTCCATTCACAGTAATCCACTGTTAAAAACATCTGTAGATTTTACAGTCAAAAACTGGCAGTTCAATCATCAGAATTTTATTGCAAAAAACTGGTAGTTTTTTCAATTTAGAGTAATATGCTGTAAAGAACACCGCAACATTTATTGTAATTTTTATTAATTTGATGGTTAGTTTGCTGTAAAATCATAAGTCAAGCAGATATTTAAGTATTTATTTTTTATTTAGACAAGAAATGTTTGGAAAGTATGATAATATACTGTAATATTTGTTGCAATAATAGATACTATTAAAGTTGAAAATGAATGCAATTTCAAGCAGTACATTTTTTTTTTCTGTCAAAATTTTAAAAAATCCATTACATTTAGTGAGAAAATAAATACTTTATTGACACATATCGTTTCCAGTTTGCGGGCCAGATCTGGCCCCCGGGCCTTGAGTTTGACACCTGTGTACTAGTGGTTTACCTTAATTTTTCTCTGCTTTTTGGTTTTTGTTTCATACTCAGCCTGTGGGCCCTTTGGCTCACATCCCCACCAAACCTTCCAATGTGTTTCTGGTCCAGCTAGCTTTGGTTGACAGTCTTGTGGCTCTAAACTGGCTTCTTCAAGTGGAAGGAAGTATGCTTGCCTGGATGTCGGTGAATGTCAAGGTTCTAAGTGAGCTGCGTCCACCAGCTTCTTGATACTCGGCCTCTCTGCTCCTGCTAGGGCTGCTGGGACTGGAGGCCATGCTGGTGTTACGCTGGCCTCAGCAGACTCAAGAGATTCCCAACTTCTCAGTGGGCTCAGCTCAGCTGCACGTTTGTTTGGATACTTGTTCTCTTGGAATTGTTGGTTTTGCTGACCTCAGAAAATGTAGGTCTCCAGGCTCCGCAAGACTTGCATGAGTTGGTGGCTCCCATCTCCAAGCACACTTTCTTCTTCCATCTGTGGGAGACATTATGGTTGGGTAAATTATGGCTGCATTATGTTCTGCTCCAACGCAAACCACAAAATAATTTATTTCATTGACCATGTGGTTGTAAATATTAATCTCAGTGAGATACTTAAATGTAGTTTGAAAAATAATGTGTTAGTACTTCTTGTAAGTTAAAATAACACTATTACATTATTTGTGTGACATATACACAATGTAATGCCAGATGACATGTGGATATTCTTTGTGTAATCAAATGTTTCCACATCTTTCATGTGAGCTCCTTGAACCTTTCAACTTTAGCAGTGGGAGAATACGATCGGCTCAGTATTTTGTCTAACGTTTGTTTAATATGGCAGAAAGCCCATGATTCCATGCACAAATAATAAAACGATCCTCAAGAAATTGATACACTAATAAACATGATATACGGCAAAGGGCTCTGGTATGTAGTCATGCTATTCACGGTTTGTGTCCGTCACATTCTGTCGTCTTCCCCGTGTTCAACCATTAATGGGCTTTAAAGGGGAACTGCATTTTCACAACCATTATGAGAGACAACAACACATATGTATATATATTTTTCTGTGTGTTTTGTAATAAATTTGTAATAATTGGCTCGCAATGCTGCTAACGAGAGCAATTTATTATGCCTCTAAATCACTCCAAAAATGTATCCAAGAACATCATTTACCTTCCGTGACATGTATAATAACCAAGCAATAGCGACATTGTTATTGTAAGAGTGAACACTGAGGAACTGTTTTTGTAGCAAAGTAACACATTGCCATGCTCACAGACTTTTTATTTTCTAATACACAACACAATGCCATAGGACACCAATTTGTTCTCACTGAAAATCATGAACAATTATATTACAGTATCTGTAAAATATTAGCCCACATTTTATGTTTTGTTTGTACAGAGCCAGCTTGAGAGTGTATGTCAGGGGTCCCCAAACTACGGCCCCCAACATCCAAAATCCGGCCCACATGAAGTCCCAAGTTAAAAAAAAAGTTGTTTTTAAAAAAAAAAAAAAAAAAAAAAATTATTTATTTTTTATTTTTTTAATCTTTCCTTTCTAATCCATTTTCTACCGCTTGTTACTCTCGGTATATATATATATATATATATATATATATATATATATATATATATATATATATATATATATATATATATATATATATATTTATATATATATATATATATATATATATACACACACACAGCCTGGCCCCCGGCCAAATTTTTTTAACCCAATGTGGCCCCCGAGTCAAAAAGTTTGGGGACCCCTGGTGTATGTAGTTGTACTAACAAACATGATGCGCTGCATGTAAAATAGTAAATATTATAGTGACTTACTCAATGGCCGTGTTTCCAGTTGATTTCGGGTGGATTGAAACATGTTGTAGCACGGCAGGGTTTGTTGGAGCGAACAGTTCGTCTTTCGTTGTTTTCTCTTTGCCAGAAACGCCAGCTTCCGTCTGCTTGAATATTTTACCCTCTCTTTGTGCTCGCTTAGCACCTCTAACCAGCAGTTTATCCTCCAGTTTGTGAATCCTCGTTTGTCCAAAAGTAATCATCTTTGTCTGTTACCAAGTCTGCTATGATTAGAACCCTCACAGATTTGTTGCTGGAAATACGAATTGTGTTTCTATGGGTACCGAAAAAAATGTGCCCAGGAAATAAGTTCCAGTAATTGTTAGCATGCCTAAAATTACCAAAATATTGTACATATTAAATATTGTTATAAATGTCTGTTACTAAATTATATATGGATACATATATATGTGTGTGTGTATATATATATATATATATATATATATATATATATATATATATATATATATATATATATATATATATATGTATGTATATATATATATATATTTATGTGTATATATATATATATATATATATATATATATATATATATATATATATATATATGTATATATATATATATATTTATGTGTATATATATATATATATATATATATATATATATATATATATATATATATATATATATGTATATATATATATATATTTATGTGTATATATATATATATATATATATATATATATATATATATATATATATATATATATATATATATATATATATATATATATATATATTTATGTGTATATATATATATTTATGTGTATATTTATGTGTATATGTATATATGTATATGTATGTATGTATGTGTATATATATATATATATATATATATATATATATATATACACTACCGTTCAAAAGTTTGGGGTCACCCAAACCATTTTGTGGAATAGCCTTCATTTCTAAGAACAAGAATAGACTGTCGAGTTTCAGATGAAAGTTCTCTTTTTCTGGCCATTTTGAGCGTTTAATTGACCCCACAAATGTGATGCTCCAGAAACTCAATCTGCTCAAAGGAAGATCAGTTGTGTAGCTTCTGTAACGAGCTAAACTGTTTTCAGATGTGTGAACATGATTGCACAAGGGTTTTCTAATCATCAATTAGCCTTCTGAGCCAATGAGCAAACACATTGTACCATTAGAACACTGGAGTGATTGTTGCTGGAAATGGAAATACACCTATGTAGATATTGCACCAAAAACCAGACATTTGCAGCTAGAATAGCCATTTACCACATTAGCAATGTATAGAGTGTACTTCTTTAAAGTTAAGACTAGTTTAAAGTTATCTTCATTGAAAAATAAGGACATTTTAATGTGTCATGGCTGTCTTGAGTTTCCAATAATTTTTACAACACTTATTTTTTTGTGATAGAGTGATTGGAACACATACTTGTTGGTGAAAAAAAACATTCATGGAGTAAGGTTCTTTTATGAATTTATTATGGGTCTACTGAAAATGTGAGCAAACCTGCTGGGTCAAAAGTATACATACAGCAATGTTAATATTTGGTTACATGTCTCTTGGGAAGTTTCACTGCAATAAGGCGCTCTTGGTAGCCATCCACAAGCTTCTGGCAAGCTTCTGGTTGAATTTTTGACCACTCCTTTTGACAAAATTGGTGCAGTTCAACTCAATTTGTTAGTTTTCTGACATTGACTTGTTTCTTCAGCATTGTCCACACGTTTAAGTTAGGACATTGGAAGGCCATTCTAAAACCTTAATTCTAGCCTGATTTAGCCATTCCTTTACCACTTTTGACGTGTGTTTGGGGTCATTGTCCTTTTGGAACACCCAACTGTGCCCAAGACCCAATCTCCGGGCTGATGATTTTAGGTTGTCCTGAAGAATTTGAAGATAATCCTTCTTTTTTCATTGTCCCATTTAAAGCACCAGTTCCATTGGCAGCAAAACAGGCCCAGAGCATAATACTACCACCACCATGCTTGACGGTAGGTTTGGTGATCCTGGGATTAAAGGACTCACCTTTTCTCCTCCAAACATATTGCTGGGTATTGTGGCCAAACAGCTACATGTTTGTTTCATCTGACATTACATGGGGAAAAAGATAATACCTTCTTGAGGAAAGTTCTGTGGTCAGATGAAACAAAAATGTACTTGTTTGCCCACAAGAGTCATCATGTTATTAATACTGGCAGCTGCATGTTTCTACATATGACTCTTACTGTCAATGAATATGCTCCCATCCACAGTACCCTTATTGACTTCCACTTTTGTAGTTGCAATACCAGATACATCCAACAGATGATACCAGAGAGACAGCAAGTGAAGTGAAGCATGTGTACATGGTAACCACTTCAAAACTGCCTGGAACAAATCAATTATGGCTCAAAAATTTAAAAAAAAAAAAAAAAAAGTGGATAAAGAAGAGTAAGAAACAATGCAGCTAGTTTCCGACCCATGAGGCGTTGTGTTTAGCTGCAGTGCCCCTGCACTTTGGACTCTGTGGTCACTTACTATACCAATTTGTCAAGGACTGTGCAATGCAAATAAGAGGACTGATTAATCAAAAAATATATGCATATCATGTTTAGAATACAAAACAATAATACACAGCAAAATCACTTTCTAATATAAGACACATTATAAAAAATAAAAGGACACAGACTTAAACAAGTTGAAAAACTTATTCGGGTGTTACCATTTAGTGGTCAATTGTACGGAATATGTACTTCACTGTGCAACCTACCAATAAAAGTCTCAATCAATCAATGTAGTGCGACACAATTTTCACTTATCTACCATTATCATATTTTCATTTTATTTTGTTACATATCCAATATGTTTTTTGTTTTTTTTTACTATTGGCTGAGACCGATTTTTCATAATACATTCTTTCTTGCTGCAATATTTGTATTCATGTTTCACGGTGGAAATGTATTTAACTGATTCAATGAACTAAAGGTACTTTTTAATGATTTATTTTGTTATTGTGTAATTGACTTCTTTTGTTTCATTATAGTTTAATTCTACTCTTGCCTGAGACCTATCATGTACATAATACATGTTTTTCTTGCTGTGATATATGTCAATATGTATTTGTTTGTCTTTTGGAATGTATTTGACATACTTTGGGGACGGCGTGGCACTGTTGGGAGAGTGGTCGTGCCAGCAACCTGAGGGTTCCTGGTTCAATCCCCACCTTCTACCAACCCCGTCACGTCTGTTGTATCCTTGAACAAGACACTTCACCCTTGCTCCTGATGGGTCGTGGTTAGCACCTTGCATGGCAGCTCCTGCCATCAGTGTGTGAATGTGTGTGTGAATGGGTGAATGTGGAAATAGTGTCAAAGCGCTTTGAGTACCTTGAAGGTAGAAAAATAACCCATTTTACTTAAATAGATTTACTTTTTCCTTATTTTTTATCCATCCATCCATCCATTTTCTACCGCTTGTCCCTTTTTTGGGGTCGCGGGGGGTGCTGGAGCCTATCTCAGCTGCATTATCATGTTTGTCAATTTATTTAGTTACATAATACTTTATTTTTATGATTGCCTGAGACCTATTATGACACATTACCTTTTGTATTTATTTATTTGTGTCTTTGTAGTTGTTATTGCAGCGACTGAATACCCCAAATTCTTTGGAATTTGTTTAAAAAGAATCTACAAAACCTAACGCAACCACAAAACTTGATTTGAAGCCAGTGGTTGGTTTAGTTTCAGCATTAAAAAACTGAATAACTACACATTCTGAAATACTTTGTTAAAATACAACTTCTGAAGTACTTACACTATAGTCTATATGGTCTATGTAGGTGCAGCAGGGGCGCCAAAAAGGGGGGGTAAAGGAGACGGATCCTAGGGGCCCAGGATGGAGGGGGGCCCAGAGAGGCCCCTAATGATGATGAAATTATAATACAGGGGGCCCTGTAAAGATTATTTTCATGGGGCCCAAAATCCCTAGTGGCGGTCCCTGAGGTGCAGCATAAGGATGTAGCAACAATTCAATTATTTTGTCATCCTGTTGTCATGTTGTTTCTCATTTGAATGTGCTTTGAAGATTAAATTAAACAGGCAAAGAAACAGGACACAACCTTCCCATTGGTGGGGAAAAAAGTAGTCAAAGCATGATAGATTGATTGAGCAACCGTTGCCCTCAACTGGCCAACTGACTCAAAGAAACACTGGACAGGACAACAAAGTCTAACTTACTGGAAGTTGTTTGGTGAAAAGAAACAAAGACAGTAGACCACAGGGGGCCAGGCGGACTCCTGGAAAAATATGTCAATAAAGTACTTGGTCTTTTATTACTAAATGTATTCGTTCTTTCCATTTTGACGGGGAACAAAATACATGTAGTCCATGAAACTTTAATATTATCCAATATTGCAGCAAATATTATCAATATTTCCAAACAATTAAAAAAAAAAAAGTTAAAATAAAAATAAATACTCAAAAATCTGTTTGATTTATTATTCCAAAGCAAGTTATTCACTGTAAAAAATGACAAAATATTTTATGGAAAAATTTATGGTGGTATTTACAGTCTTGCTGTTTTACTGTTTTTTCACAGAAAAATCTACGGTTGTTGTTTTTATGGTGTATTGTAAATGGAAAAACAGTAGAAAATATTTTTTTTGCAGTAAAAATGAGCAGCTCAGTTGCCAGAATAAAAAATTAACAAACAGCGGTATATATGTTGTAAAAACCACAGTACATTTACAGTAACGTTCTTGTGACTTAGCTGCCAGTTTTTTTTTTTTTTTGATAGTGGTAATGTTTTTTTCCATTTGCCGTAATATGTAATATAAAAAAAACACAATTTTACAGTAAAATTCTGGTGATCGAGTTTTAAGATTTTCTTTTGACAGTGTACATAAAAATATATAAATAATAATCAAATGCATAGGCAAATTCATATATTATTCGCTGTTACAAGCAGTCCTCTAATGTCAATCATAACTGCGACATGCTTTTCCATGAAAACGAGTTTGACAACCCTGTAGTAGACTGTTGGGAATACATTCATCCAATTTCATGGAACAAATCATTTAATTTAATCAAATTTAATTGAATCATTTTAAGTTGCACATGTAGGTCAGTGCTTCTGATATTGTTTAGGCCTTGCTGGCCCTGACGACCCTCCATTGTTAAATAAAGATGTGTATCGAGAAGTCATATATTTTGGTGCCGAGTCACTACTGGAGGACCGATAAGATTCTGGACAAATGATTCGTTATTTTTCATTTAAGTAACTATTGTAGTTAAGACAACCGGTAATACCTACTTGCCTCTAGTTGAGAGCTAAATGTTTAAGGGTGTATGGAGAGCAAGGGTGTCAGATGAGCTGCATTTTTTTTTTTTTTTATAAAAGAAACTGCTGTTCTAAATGTGTCCACTGGATGTCACAATGGCAATCTGGTAGGACTAACTGCGGCTCCTCTCCCTCGACCCAAATGAAACTTAAAACCTGCCGTTTTATGTCTTCTGCTTCGAACATATAGTTATTTGGCACCCTTACTCCCCCATAATGTCTCTGTCAAAAACGAGAAAACCTAACCCTTTTGAATACTTTTTACCTCCGTTTCTGAACATGACAAAGTAGGTATTTGATACCGAGAAGAGTTCACATATTGTTTTTTGTTCAATCCCAGAAAGACTGTGACTTAAAGTTTAATCCTGGCTTTGTAAATACACTGAGACAAAGTCTAAGCTCATTGTTTTTGAAACTGCACCAACTTCCTCAGACTTTTTAACAAACTTGAAGTGTTTTGTCCATAGGATTATTTGTGATTTGTACGTTTTCAGAATGTGCTTGTTCTATTTTTCGGCAATGTAAAACAAAGAAAACAACCTGGAGTTGTCTTTATTTTGAAGTTATCATGCCATTATTTTACCATTCCGGCCCACTTGGAAATAGATTTTCTTCCATGCGGCCCCTAAGCTAAAATGAGTTTGACACTGCTGAAGTAGGGGAAGGTTCACTTTAGCAAATAGACTGAAAATTTGACTAAAAGCAATATTTGTCCCAAATTACTTATTGTATATATGTACAATATTTTAAGAGATATACGAGTAATATAAGTATATACGAGTACCGATAAATATGGGTATCGGTAACCAGTATCGGTATCAAAGAAATCCTATATTGACATATAACTGTCACATGTTGTGTTTTTTCACATTGCCTGGTTGCTCTTGTCTTTTTCTCTCGCCCTTCCTAGACGTTACCGCCACGTCTGGGCAGCCGTCTGAGAGGAGTCGTCGGCGGCGATTGCGCATCTGCCTCTACTGTGGAAAATGCGGGACATTCCATCTCTCGTTGTCCCCCGCGCCCTGACAACCACCGCTCCCGAGTGACACGGCACTCTTCCGGTGGCATCTGCGACTGACTTGTCGGCCAGCTTCATGCAGCTCCCAGGTACGCTTTCCTGGTCTAATATGAACACTGTCAGTTCTGCTCTGGTTGACTCGGGTGCTGCTGATTGTTTTGTGGAAGAATCTTTCGTTCAGAGTCAAGCAATACCTGTATCGGAGGTAACTATGAGGTAGTTCACTTCCTTGATGGAAAACATCTGGCTGGCATTACGTTGCAGACACACCTCCTTTCGCTCTGCTTGTCTGGTAACCACCACAAATCCACAAATGTTTTCATAATTCCCTCTCGTTCTGCACATTGTTTTAGAAGCATCCTTTTGTGGTACACACAGACTAGAAGAACCTGGCGTATCTGCATGCTTTCAAGAGACTTAACCCTAGACAGGCAAGGTGGGTTCAGGTTTAATTTCTCTAACTTTCCAAGCAGGCTCCCAAAATGGCAAGCCCGATGCCCTGTCCAAGTTTTACTCTTCCCCCTTTGAGGACACCCCACAAGATACTATTATTCCCCAATCTTGAAACATTGGCGCCCACCAGTGAGACGTGGAGAGACAGGTGGTCGAGGCACTCAAGAACACTCAAGAGCACCTGCAAACTGTCCCGCTGGCCAACTTTTTGTCATCCTGAGGCTTCGTTCTGACATCATGTCCTGGGCTCATTGTTCAAGGATTGCCTTCCCCCCGGTTGTTACCCGTACCATATTAAATGGTAAATGGATTATACATGTATAACACTTTACCTTTATGGTACTCAAAGCGCTTTGACACCATTTCCACATTCACCCATTCACACACAGATGGTGGGAGCTGCCATGCAAGGCCCTAACCACGACCCATCAGGAGCAAGGGTGAAGTGTTTTGCTTAAGGACACAATGATAAATAATAATGTTATACTTGTATAGCGCTTTTCTACCTTCAAGGTACTCAAAGCGCTTTGACAGTATTTCCACATTCACCCATTCACACACACATTCACACACTGATAGCGGGAGCTGCCATGCAAGGCACTAACCAGCACCCATCAGGAGCAAGGGTGAAGTGTCTTGCCCAAGGACACAACGGACGTGACTAGGATGGTAGAAGGTGGGGATTGAACCCCAGTAACCAGCAACCCTCCGATTGCTGGCACGGCCACTCTACCAACTTCGCCACGCCGTCCCAATGGACATGACTAAAATGGCGGAAGCCGGAGGATTCGAACCAGGAACCCTCAGGTCATTCTGACTTGCTCAGCGGTTCTGGTGGCTTTTGTTGCGGAATGATGTCAGGGAGTTCGTATCAACCTGCTCAGTGTGCTCTGAGCCAGTTATTCCATCAAGACAGGGCCTCTGCGTCTGCTCCCCATCCCGGAGGATTCGAACCAGGAACCCTTAGATTATTCTGACTTGCTCAGCGGTTCTGGTGGCTTTTGTTGCGGAAGGATGTGAGGGAGTTCGTATCAACCTGCTCAGTCTGTGCTCGGAGCCAGTTATTCCATCAAGACAGGGCCTCTGCGTCTGCTCCCCATCCCGGAGGATTCGAACCAGGAACCCTTAGATTATTCTGACTTGCTCAGCGGTTCTGGTGGCTTTTGTTGCGGAAGGATGTGAGGGAGTTCGTATCAACCTGCTCAGTCTGTGCTCGGAGCCAGTTATTCCATCAAGACAGGGCTTCTGCGCCCGCTCCCCATCCCCTCTAGGCCTGGGTCCCATGTTGCTTTGGACTTTGTAACGGGACTTCCTCCGTCCAACGGCAACGCGGTTATCCTCACCTTGGTAGACCGTTTTTCCAAGATGGCTCACTTTGTGGCACTTCCGAAGCTGCCTTCTGCTCTCCAGACAGTAGACCTCCTGGTATTCTCATGGACATTCTCAGATAGGGGCCCACAATTTCCCTAGGCAGTGTGGAAGGCATTCTGCAAAGCTCTGTGGGCAACAGCCAGCCTTTCTTTTACCATCCCCAATCCAACGGTCAGACAGAGCGGGCCAATTAGAATCCAAAGTCATCTATCCACTGTGTGTGCTATCAGCATCCTGCCTCCTGGTCTACTGTCTTGTCATGGATTGAGTATGCACATAACACTCAGCACTGTCAGCTCTGCCACAGGCACTTCTCCATTTAAAACAGCATTTGGGTACCAGCCTCCCGCCTTCCCATCACTGGAGTCAGAATCAGCGTTTCCATCAGTCTCTGCCCATCACCGCCGTGCCTGTCTTGCCTGGAGCAACAATAGTGCAGCCCTGGTACCCACCTTGGAGCACAACCAACGTCTTGTAAATTGTCACTGTTCTGTGGCACCGGAATACAAGGTGGTCAGAAGTTTGGCTCTCGTCCATACTGTCTCTAAGAATCTACAACCCCGGTGTATTGGACCATATGCTTTGGAACGTGATATCAACCCCTGCCTTGTACAGCCCTGTGTTCTCCTTTCTCTCTCCCTGGCCTAGATGTTCTCAGGGGGACACACCCGAGGCTAATTGCCACATCAGCCTCTTAAGTTGAGGGCTTGCAGCTTGGAGATACCAGTTTTTTCTCCCTTGCAGACGACACAACCTTCCGCTGCTTTTGGGCATCAGCTTCACGGTTTTCCTGTGCTGACATCTCTTTACTCCGGCATCTACCCTGCATTGGTACTGTTTCAGCTCACTTCCAGCCTGACTTCTCTATTTAGGTTGTTTTTGTCTTTTGACATTGCTTACTTTCATGGTACTTATTCTTCTGTGCCATCTCTCTTAGTTTACTTGGGAAATAAGTTTTGTACCCTTTTTGTTAATTGGTGATAGTTAAAGACGATGGTATTTACGGTAGGCCTCTGCATTTGGGCTTCACGTGTTTAACAGAACCTAACATATAACCCTACTATCAAATATACTATGTCATAATTTAAGTTGAGATGGAGGTTGTACTGAATAAAGGAAACCCGTTTTTAAGGTGAAATTAATGGGTTAGGGTTGGTATGTAATGCATAAAGTATGTAAAATTGCTAAAAACTACCCTGCCATAGATATAAAGAAGACACATTTAACCTTTTTAAAGTAGTTGTGTTGGGACACAAAAGAGCAAAATACATTTTCTTTTTAATACAATTCTTCAAAATGAAGTAAATGATCTACACAAGTTGTGTTGGTTTTTTCCTCAATGGGAGGCGATGGACTGAGCTGAGGTTTTTATATTGCTGTTACGTTCCTATGCATTGGCCTGTTATGTCACTGTCTGCACAACCTGGGGTCGGTCAGGTCAGTGTCTCAGTCTGGAAGATAAGCGCTCACCCATGGGTGTTCATGCTTCAGCTATCAGCGCTGTGGGGTAAACAAGCACCTCCCGTTCGGTCTTGAAAAACGCTTGTCTGCATTTCCTCAGTCAGCATTGATCCGAGTCTGCAGGCAGAGAACGAGGATCAGATTTGGACTGTGGATGCTTACCTAACACAAAACTCAAGAAACCCTATTTTGCAGTCATGTTAACATCAGTCCATAAAGCCTGTAAAGCACAAGTCTCCTGTGTTGTACTGCCTCGCTGCCTTTGTCTGCTCCTGTTGTCAGGGCAGAGGTATGTATGGCACGATGGAGCTGCTCCCAAAGCCTCCTGGAGCACATGAATGAGAGAAAAAGTAAAGGAAGTACACTCATCATTGCATTAAAGGAGGGCAGGACACGGGGGTCGGAGAAGAGGGGAGACCGAGGGAGGGTACTGAGGAGGGTAATGTAATAGGGCCTTTGTTCTTGTTAGTGTGACTCACAAAGCCGTGGTCGGGGCAGCAGAGCTTGGTTACCGTTACCAAACACAGAGATAGATGGGGAGAGTGCTTGTGTGAAGGGGAGGGGTGGGGGGTCGATGGTGTAGCCCAATCGAATTAAAGCCTTCATGTCAAAGCATTCATTCAATCTTGACATTTCAACACATGACATTAGCTAGAACCACCGCCCAGTGCATTTAAACATAATCAGTGTCAACGTGAACGTCAGTTTGCACCGTCTAATCTGGCAGCAAATTAAATGCAAAAAGACAACACCGACAAATGGAACATTAAAAAAATTATAATACTTGGTTTCTGCATATGTTTTTACACGTTGACCACACATTTTTCTAGAATAGGTGTTTATGGAACAAAAACTCGCTGACACAATTCTAATCAAGTTTCATGGTGGCGGTTATGAAACATCTCCAAAGACACTTTTATAGACCGCGTGACTCATAAGGCACAATCGAGTCAAGTCCAACAATGGAGGTGTTGAGCTTCTGATGGTGCGCAATGCACTTTATTAGTGCGTGCATGTGTGCGTGACTTGAGCTTATGCAGTAAGCAGGATATCCTGTCCTCCCCGCTGCTATTGTGGTGTGTCCAGACGCTACCCCTGAAACCATTTCCCCTCTGTCAAGTGTCTCTTTTTCTTTGTCGCACACACACAACGCTCATGCACACACACTCAAACTCACACAAACAGCCCAATGCCAGCCTGAACACAATGGGAACCAGTCCAACACCACCCTTTCAGCTGGATAAAAATAACTTTTTTTGTCAGTAATGACATGAAAATTGTTTAGGAACAATGAACCAGCAGGACTTTGATCAGTCAAAATAGTACTATTATTAACAACAATGTAAGGGTGGTACATGAGTATACAGTCCATTCCACCCAATAGGTGACATTTCAGCCCCAGGAAATACAATTTAAAACTAAAAAATACTTTTTTAAAGAGGCAAAGTGTTCATCACATTGATGTGATTGCATATGTAATCATTTAAATAGGACCCCAAAGCATAGTTTAAAAACAAAAGATGCACTCTAAAAAAGTGCAAAGTTCAAAATAAACTGAGTACAGCACAAAAATGGCAAATACACTTTTGCCTTCCCATGAAATATGACCGTATAAATCACTGTTATTCAAACTGTAAGGTTAAATTAAAGTGCAGTGGTAGTTGTCTTTGTGACACCTAGCGGCCACAATAGCTCATTGCGTTAAGCTCGTGATGCAGGAAGTTGAACGATGCAGACACGTTTGTTACTGGACACTTTCTATTTTGCTTCTGTCTATGAGACCTTATATCTGTAAGTAATTTGGAACTGTAATTATTTTATACTTGTTTATATTGACAAATGTTTCGTTTTAGTTTGCAATATTGTTCAACTAAGGACACTTACTACGTAAGTCTAGCTTGTGTGCTAGTGTGTGCTTGGCTGTTGTGTAGCTGTGAGCTACCAGTAGCCTATATTAACCCACCATATTTACCTTTTGTAAATGGCGTTACTAAAATACAAGAAAAAGACCAACCATGCGTGCTTATTGAAGGACATTTAGACGTGAATTGACTGTCGAGATCTGCGCAAGTAAATGTGCTGCAGGACTTCTTGTATCAGAGCTTCTATTAGCAAATTTAGATGCAAGCTGATATAGTCTGATACTTCTTGTTGTTGCTATCAGATCGATAATCAATATTAATATCAGATTGGGACACCTCTACTTAAAATCAAAATTTTTCACTCAGGCTTGTTACCCTTAACACAATGCTCCCTTTGATAAAATTGGAATCATCCACAAGTCACATGGTCCTGGGGAAGTTGTGTCTTTCAGATTGTTGTTGGCAATGAGCGTAGAGAGCACAGGGTAGGTGAGAGGGCCCTTTGTACTTTGTTCCTCCTTGAATTTGATGTTTCTCATCATCTTTATTCTTTGTTTGAGAACTGTATCATGCGGAATGAAACGTGGGCAAACGGACTAGTTTGTTTCTTGCAATGTTTGGCTGTACGTTAACCAAGACGGTATACAAAGACTGGGGCAAGATTTTGGTGAAAACCAAATCATACAAAAAGTGGGATGTGTTACAGCAGTGGTTCTTAACCTTCTGGACCTTGGAGTCAAACTTTTCTACCACAGTGGGGCCCGGGCCCACTCAAATCTTAACACAGGAATCTTAATCCTGATTTTAATCATAGTCGATAATTATATATTATCTACAGTACTTACAGTTTAACAGGTCCAAACATTCTCAAATAATAATAATATTGTGTATAAATTATATGAAAAAATAGATAATACACATAATAATAATACAAATAAATATTATATATTTTAAGAAAAATACAAATGAATACTAATAATGAATGATATAAAACAATTTGTTAATCACAAATATTAATATTTATTTAACACATTAACAGCACATCAAACAGGCCTTAAAGGGGTTATATTATGATTATTTTGTTCTACATTTAAAACACCTCCTTATAGTCTACATAACATGTAATGATGGTTCTTTGGTCAACATTTTGCATAGATGTGTCTGTAAAGACCTATCTTCAAGCCACTTTTTGGCTGCCTCTGAAATCAAGCTACCGTATTCTGAGAGTCAAAGTCGTTAGATGCAAATAATTCCCCTGTTTTCCTTCATGCTAAATGAACCTTCGTAGCCATAACTGTAGTTTGTAGCTTGTCAACAATTGGCTAAGGTTACAAGCTACGATACGAGAAACATCGCTAACGTAATAACGTATTATACAGTATTTTTTTTTTTTTTTTTTTTTTTTTTTTTTTTTTTTTTTAGGTATTATGCAGTATAACCTAATCCTCCATTGCCATTTTTAGGAAAATCATTCTCTATATTGCTGGAGGTTGGTGATGCTGTTGTCCAACGTTAGAAGGCTAAGCTACAAGCTAAACCACAAATCGAGTAAATATATTTATTGTATCATTGACACATTGCCAATCTCCTGTTATAGTTTACCGTTTCGTTGTCTTTTCCATTTCCAAAAATAGTAGGCACCAACTTCACCATTAAAAATATATAAGCAGTGATCTTCAAAATGGTTGACACACACGGAGAGATACTTCTTTCCACTTGAAAGCACATTGCTGCAAAACTTAAAAGTTAGGCAGGCCCTTTGTTAATTCTTCAGATGAGACTGGAGGTGTGTGTCGTGACCTGTGTTGGTTAATATAACCAATAACAGAGCATTTTTGCTCATCTTGTTGTTGTGCGCACTACAAATGCTGCTACGTAAAATAAAAATGGCTGACTTTCGTAGCTGTCTACTCTCTACCATGTATGAAAATATCCGCTGACGTCACAAATTGGAATAATGTCATACACCTGGCAAATTCCAAACGGACCGTTTGAAAGAAGTATAAAGAAATGCAATATTGTTTTCTAAATATCTTTGCAATAACTCCATGGTGTGATTTCAAATTTGTGTAACTTATGCAGATCCAAAATACTTTAAAACAGGTGCCAATATCTTATAAAAGTTGGTTTTGTATAATAAATCCACTTTAAATCCAGCGGATTACTTTTTATAAATATTTGTATCTGCTCAGTGGCCTTGTGGTTAGAGTGTCTGCCCTGAGTCGTGAGTGCAAACCCCGGCCGAGTCATACCAAAGACTATAAAAATGGGACCATTACCTCCCTGCTTGGCACTCAGCATCAAGGGTTGAAATTGGGGGTTAAATCACCAAAAAAGTATTCCTGGGTGTGGCCACAGCTGCTGCTCACTGCTCCCCTCACCTCCCAGGGGGTGAACAAGGGGATGGGTCAAATGCAGAAGACACATTTCACCACACCTAGTGTTTGTGACAATCTTTGGTACTTTAACTTACTTTAACTTAACTTTAAAAAGCTGTTTGCTTACGGCAGGGATGTCCGAAGTACAGGTCATTTTTTAATGGCCCATTTTAAAATACGATTAAAAAAATTAAAAACATAAAAAGTGGTATGAAAGACCAAACAGGTGAAATGTAACAAGAAAATGTTGCAATGTTTACTCTAATAACACAAAGCTGCCATGCGGGCTGGTTCTTTCTTTAAAAAATAATAATGAATCAAAATCAATGTTATGAATTATTGATCCATCCAAGGCTCCAATTACGTCACATTAAATACTGCACTTTGAGATATTTTTTGGGGAAAATGTTGCATATTTTGTTTGCCATATAAAAAATGTAGCTTTTTTTTTTTTTTTTTAAAGAAGCGCCTAAAACGAACAAACAACAATTCAACGTATAATTGACGGATAGATCTGAAGTTGATCCCGAGATTATTGTGTTAAAAGTAAACAGTAAAAAAATGTATAATTTATTTTTTAACACTTTAATGAGTAGGACCCTTTTGGTTCCCCAATAATCTTTTTGTGATTTGTTTTTAAGTGTCATTGCTCAAAAAATAATAATGAATTAAAATCAATGGTGTTATGAGTTATTGACCTTTTTAAGGCTCCAATTATTATATAATCTGAAATATTCCTCTTAAAAATTTTCTTGGGTGAAAATATTGCATATTTTGTGTTTTTTACAGAAAAAAAACAGGGTTTTCTTTGACAAAAAGAGCATACGACTTAAATCTTTAAAAACGTTATATTGACAGATAGACCTAATGTTGATCTAGAGATAATAATACTGAATAATGACACATTTTAAATATTTTTTGGACCAAAACCCTTTGGGGTCCCCGGGATCAAGCCTGAGTGGAGGGCTTAATGTATATTTTTTATACATATATTGTATTGGTTTTTAGAATAAAAAAATATCAAAATGGCCCCCGCTTGCTTTGATTTTTCAGTGTGCGCCCCTCAGTGGAAAAAGTTTGGACACCCCTGGCTTACGGGATCCAAGAAGAAAAGGCTTTGTTTATTTATTCAAAATAACACGCTAGATCACTTTACTTATGTACAATATGTAATCACACACTGCCTGTTCTTTTGTTGAGTGTAAATCAAAGGCTACATTGTATTTAAGAGACATAAAAGCATTAGTGTACATGTTCAGAAGATTGGTGTGACTCCCAGCATTCCCTTATTTATGTAATAATCGCTTGCATGCTTGGGGTTCACGTATGCAATAAAAGTGTTATTGTGCACTTAAACAACACAGTGAGCTTGGCCACCATCCCGTTATTTCTCCTCCCCCCCCTGCAAGCCTGGTTGAGGTGCTATTGTGTGCTTTCCTGTGGAGTCCTCCGCTCTCTGGCACGCACACGTGCACGCGCACACAAAGCTGAGCTGTGCTGTTGACCACAAACAGCAAAGAGGTCGCCCAGCCGTCCAGGAGGAAGAAGAACTTAAAAAAAAAAAAAAAAAAAACTTGTTTGAAAATTGACAACCAAACAAGCTCTTTTTCTCTGTTCTTGAGGATTTGCAGACGGAAGCCACCCCAGTGAGAAGTGAAGAAGTATGGCGTTTTAACGTGTTTGTTGACATTGACAAACATCAGCCGCAGTAAGAGGAGATCATCCATTCATCACTGTGAGTCTCAACTTTTTCTACTTTTTGACTAAATATTTTATTGTTTTTCCATGCCACATTGTGGTCGATTCGGGCTTTTAAACTAAACAATAAAAAAAGTTACAGTTGATGTGGTGTATTACAAGACCACAACCAGGAAATGGTAAACACATAAGATCAACCGAGCCAATATCTATAAAGCGTTGATGTATCTGTCTCAGATGTGCTTAAGAAATTCATTTAAGAAACATCACATTTGTACTAGTCAACATGTCTAAAAAGGAGTAGGAAGAAACCAAAATGTATTTAATGCTATACTATCGCCACATATATTACTGCCAATTCATTCATTCAACTCAGTTATCTCTGCTAATTGGTTCCAGTGCTGATCATGGTAAACAAAATTCTGCAAGTAGTATTGTTATTCATAAATCAAATATTTGCATAGTTAGTGCAAAAAAATATTCTAAATAAGATTTTTAAAAAAATTTAACATACGAAATAACACCCATATAATCACCTTTACACCTGTTTCACCCCATATAGTTGCTCTGACTGCATTTTACTGTAGATTTCAGTAATCACCGGTCGCCCAAAGGATCCTCCTAGCGTCACCCGGCCACTACAACACGGCCACGACAGGGAAAGTTAGAACTGGGCTTTCGGGTGCTGAAACCACAGGCGTGCGTTGTTCTGTCAAAGCTCGGTCAACTTCCCAGTCACAGCTGTGAACATTAGCGGTAATGTTAGCATTCCATGTCATTAGCATTGCGTGTTCCAAATCGTCATTCCACATTGCTCACGCCAAAGGCTCAGCAATGTCATGTTGAGTTGATGTTGTTGAAGATGAAGTGAATTAACAAAGTTCATCTCCACTTAACATAGCCCGGACAGTCTCTGAAAACTGATACCAGTGTTGATAGCAGACGTATGTCCCCCTGTGGTCTTTTGACATCGCTAGTGTGAAAGTCTCAATGTGGAGGTGTTCAAGATCAAAAAAGTTGTTCTCAGATAGTAGTAGTTTTTAGCATTGTCAACCTTAACCCAGAAAATAAAGTTTCACTTGGTGATCATCTGTATCAATCGCCACAACATAATGTAAAATAAGACAAGTACTGCAATTTTATACATGTAAGACATAAATAGGACTTAATCTAACACCTAATTTAGGTCAAAATATGTAGAAAATGTTTGAAAAATCAATCAATCATCAATCAATGTTTATTTATATAGCCCTAAATCTCAAGTGTCTCAAAGGGCTGCACAAGCCACAACAACATCCGCGGTACAGAGCCCACATAAGGGCAAGGAAAAACTCACAACCCCAATGGGACGTCGATGTGAATGACTATGAGAAACCTTGGAGAAGACCGCATATGTGGGTGACCCCCTGCCCCTATAGGGGAGACCGGATGCAATGGACGTCGAGTGGGTCTGACATAATATTGTGAAAGTCCAGTCCATAGTGGATCTAACATAATAGTGAGAGTCCAGTCCATAGTGGGGCCAGCAGGAGACCATCTCGAGCGGAGACGGGTCAGCAGCGCAGAGATGTTCCCAACCGATGCACAGGCGAGCGGTCCACCCCGGGTCCCGACCTGTGCCCCCCCCTCCACAACAAGGGAGAGGGGGCAGAGGAGAAAAGAAAAGAAACGGCAGATCAACTGGTCTAAAAAGGGGGTCTATTTAAAGGCTAGAGTATACAAATGAGTTTTAAGATGGGACTTAAAAAATTATACAATCTGCAATGTAGTGAAGCTGCCATATTGGAAGTGTGATGTCGCACAAGACAGTACAAATTCCGTTTGCTTACGCTTTGTCGTTTGGATTTTGTTCACTTTGTGTGTAAAGAAAGACATTGTTGGAAAATGACAATGTGTGTATTATTTAAAAAAAAGGAAGGAAAAGTATGTTAAAATAAAGATAAAAGTTTTGGTTATAAGTATTGGTTATCGTTGCTTATTGATGATTATTGATTTTGTCCAGTTTCTTACGTCCTGTATTTTGGTTTCCTTTGGTCCTTTGTTTAATTTGATGTATATTCTGCCAGTGGTGTGCCGTCAGGCCCAGCAAGGCCTTCTCTGCTGGCCTAACATAACCAGAAATCATGATCATAAGTAAAGATAAAAGTATTGTTTTATTTACTTTCCCTAAATATCTAAAAGTATTCATGTTCTCTTCATGTCCTATTATGCTCCTTCCAGTGCTGTTGTTTTTAGGTTAGAGTTTTTAGCCAATCGGAATTCAGCTAGCTTATGTTGCCATGCTGTACGAAATCTGCCCAGGGCCTTCAGAATCAACAATGCGGGCGTCTGTGCACTGTAAGTGAACAGGTACACACGGTTGATAGACAATTGCCATAGCCAATCAGATCACAAGTTGTTGTTAGTAAGGCCTTCTCGTTGGCCTCACGTTGAACGTGACATTTACGTGTCCTGTGATTGAATATTCACTGGTTTGAGCCGTGCCGGTGCTATGCAGATCAGCAGAGCCACACCCGAGGCCGTTAGCGGGTGAATTTAAGAACACATAGAGTTGATAGACAGTTGGGATAGCCAATCAGATCACAAGTTGTTGACAGTAGCCTATCCAGGTGGCCTGACGTTAACAAGACTGTGATTGGATACTCACTTGTCATTCTAAAGTGAGTATCCAATCACAAGTTGCATTTTACTAAAGCAGGAAGTAAACCGACTACGAGCTTATCTTGATTTTCTCTGCTAGCCCGTTTTGTACACTGTTGAGGTGTTTAATAATAATAATAATGGATTAGATTTATATCGCGCTTTTTCTATTGTTAGATACTCAAAGCGCTCACAGAGAAGTGGGAACCCATCATTCATTCACACCTGGTGGTGGTAAGCTACATTTGTAGCCACAGCTGTCCTGGGGTAGACTGACGGAAGCGAGGCTGCCAGTTTGCGCCTACGGCCCCTCCGACCACCACCTACCATTCATTCATCATTCATTTCACCGGTGTGAGTGGCACCGGGGGCAAAGGGTGAAGTGTCCTGCCCAAGGACACAACGGCAGCGATTTTTTGGATGGTAAGAGGCGGGGAGCGAACCTGCAACCCTCAGGTTTCTGGCACGGTTGCTCTACCCACTACGCCACGCCGTCCCAATGCACAGTAGTGCGTAAATGTGTTTCTGTATAGTATTTATCCAACAATGGTCATGTGGTGACATAAATGATGGTATTTAAAGAGGTAATCGTTGAAGTCGGACATCACTGAAGGCCTAGGTGGGAAACGCACAGCCCGCCACTTGATTCTGTTCTTGAATTACCTCCTGTTTCCTTGAGTCACATGCTGTCTTGGTGATTCGTCAGATTGTCACCGATGTCGACGTTTATTCCTTTCAACTTGCTTCTCCGTTTCAGCAGTATTACCTTGTTTTTCTGTTGGTGAACTTCATGATGATGACAGGTGTGTTGTTGTTCCTGCCGGTCCCAGACAGTGGAATGCGTGTTTCAAAGTTGTTGACATCCATATCCATCTCTTTGGATTGCAGACATTTGGCCACCAATTGCTCTTTGTTTAAGCAAAGTCCTCTCGTTCTCCACTTCTATTATCAGCTGACTTGTCATAAGGCTTGCATGTAATCTGTAGCCCAGTCGGAATCACATTGAACATACGTTGGTCCTGTACGAAATCATACATTTTACACATCATATGAGATATAGGGCCTGATTTACTAAATGTTTGCGTGCACTAAAACATGTGCAAACCTGATAGCAAAGAAACAACAACAGAACATCAGCAAATACCATATGTACAAATTTGATATGAAAAATTATAGCAAAGAAACAGTTGAAGTAAATATTAACATAGCAATGACAATGAACATTATTGCACTACAAATGGAGCAGTAAAAATACCAACATGATGAATAATAATAGTTACCTCTATTATCAACAAAACAATTGTTTTAAATGCAACAATACATATATTTAATGAAAATAAAGCAGATAAATGGAGGAAAAGAAAGAGAATCAAACTATATTAAACTTGTAGATTGTTATAGTAAAATAGGTTAAGCTGTATCAGTGTGCCGTGTTTTACCCAGTTTCCCCAATGTTGATATGTTTGATGAAATGTGATTATATGACCTAGTGTATGTATGCAAATGTACTTGTGTATGTACAGTATGTGTATATGTATGTTTGTACAATGAATGTGCGTGTGGATGTATGTACCGTGTGTGTGTATGTAATATATTTGTGTATGAATGTGGGAGCATATGTATGTGCGTAAGTACCTATGTGTGCACGTATGTATGTATATATGTATACAGAACAAAAATATAAACGCAACACTTTTGTGCTCCCATTTTTCATGAGTTGAACTCAAAGATCTAAAACTTTTACTATATACACGAAAGACCTATTCCTCTGAAATCTGTCTAAATCTGTGTTAGTGAGCACTTCTTCTTTGCCAAGATAATCCATCCCACCCCACAGGTGTGGCATACCAAGATGCTGATTAAGCAGCATGAATATTGCACAGGTCCGAGGTTTGACTATCCGGCGTAGCCTCCTCTCCAGCACACCTGAATAGACCTTACCGGGAAGGCTGAGGAGTGTAATCCCACGATAGTTAGAACACACCCTCCGGTTCCCCTTCTTAAAGTATGATCAGTGCCAGAGTTTGGTCCGCATTGCCGGCAGTAAGTCGGACACATTTCCAGTGAGGGTTGGACTCCGCCAAGGCTGCCCTTTGTCACCGATTCTGTTCATAACTTTTATGGACAGAATTTGTAGGTGTAGTCAAGGCGTTGAGGGGATCTGGTTTGGTAGCTGCAGGATTAGGTCTCTGCTTTTTGCAGATGATGTGGTCCTGATGGCTTCATCTGGCCAGGATCTTCAGCTCTCACTGGATCGGTTCGCAGCTGAGTGTGAAGCGACTGGGATGAGAATCAGCACCCCCAAGTCCGAGTCCATGGTTCTCGCCCGGAAAAGGGTGGAGTGCCATCTCCGGGTTGCGGAGGAGACCCTGCTCCAAGTGGAGGAGTTCAAGTACCTCGGAGTCTTGTTCACGAGTGAGGGAAAAGTGGATCGTGAGATCGACAGGCGGTTCGGTGCGGCGTCTTCAGTAATGCGGACGCTGTATCGATCCGTTGTGGTGAAGAAGGAGCTGAGCCGGAAGGCAAAGCTCTCAATTTACCGGTCGATCTACGTTCCCATCCTCACCTACGGTCATGAGCTTTGGGTTATGACCGAAAGGACAAGATCACGGGTACAAGCGGCCGAAATGAGTTTCCTCCGCCGGGTGGCGGGGCTCTCCCTTAGAGATAGGGTGAGAAGCTCTGCCATCCGGGGGGAGCTCAAAGTAAAGCTGCTGCTCCTCCACATCGAGAGGAGCCAGATGAGGTGGTTCGGGCATCTGGTCAGGATGCCACCCGAACGCCTCCCTAGGGAGGTGTTTAGGGCACGTCCGACCGGTAGGAGGCCGCGGGGAAGACCCAGGACACGTTGGGAAGACTATGTCTCCCGGCTGGCTTGAGAACGCCTCGGGATCCCCCGGGAAGAGCTGGACGAAGTGGCTGGGGAGAGGGAAGTCTGGGTTTCCCTGCTTAGGCTGCTGCCCCCGTGACCCGACCTCGGATAAGCGGAAGAAGATGGATGGATGGAATATTGCACAGGTGTGCCTTCAGCTGCCCCCCCAAAAAAGCTAAAACATTATACTATATATAGGTATATACACACACACACGCGCATATATACACACACACATGCACACACTCACACATATATATGTATACATACATACACATATGTATACATGCACATATACATGCCAACCTCCATACATACACATATACAGTATATGACAATAATAATTACATACAAACGCACACACACACACACACACATGTATAAAAAAAACAAATCCATACATTAACCTTCTTTAAGTATGCATTTTTTTGCGCCTCAAGGGGAGTAATGTGCAGCCTCTCTCCAATGAGCATATCTCTAGCTGCAAAAGGGGAAAAAAAGTGGTTTCACTGTAGATCCAATGTAGGAATGTGTTTAAAATGCCCATAATAAGTGACACATGTCTCCTGCATGTTTGAAAACATAGCAAAACCCCGCAGGTAGGAGCATGATAGCATGAACGTGCAGTGAATAAGAGTGTCTCTGTGGTAATGCCCCATATAGTACACATAAAATCTTCATTTAAATAATGCGGTCTGCACCGCTTTTCAATTGCACACGCAGTCTTAGTAAATCGCACGCCACACGCCCACACTGTTTTGTAGATTGCAGACGCGTGATGTTTGGATCTTAGTAAATCAGGCCCATAGTGTACTCTTTTTCATTAGTTTACTTCTTTGAGCTATCCACATTTCTTTTGGCCTTTGTTTCTGAAGTGAAGCATTATCATTCTTCAATTAACATGTTTCGCTATGCATTTCTTGTTGTCATGTTGTTTCTCTATTTTGTTGTAGAGCTCATTGCTATTTACCTGATCTCTTTCCTCATGTCATAAAGTAGTACCTGGTTCCTGGCTGTCTGCCACATCCTCCTTATTCACGACAACTGAAGCCTTTTTTTTGCCCATTCCGATCATTGGATATCAATTTGGACTTAAACGACATTTAGCTTGTTTTTCTAGTGATTATCGGCAATGGTAGCTCATTTTATTGGATGAGTAATTTCCTCACACCAGTCGGTATTCTACCCAGTCGTGTTTGCAAACAGATCTGTGGTCCAGAAAAGTTCAAAAGTAATCCAAAACTTCAAAAATGCTGCTAAGCTTTTCTCAGTCCATCCTCACAGGAGGTGATACCACAAAAATTCATGGTCTTATTATTGTTGCACTTTGATTCACCAAGGTGTTACTTATCACCGGGTTTGAGACTTTCAGGACACAGGAGAGTTTCCAACTAGGCCTACCTTTTCTTATATTTAAGTAAAATACCAACAAAGTACATAATTATTTGATGAGTTTTACTTTTCCACCTCAGGTTATTACATCACACAACATCATAGTGATCCCCAGGTAGCATGCGATTATGCTTCTATGGCAGCACAGATATAGTATGATTGTCAGTCGAGTCTGGTTGGATTCCTATAGTGCTATTGTTTTTTTTCTCAGGCTATGAGTTGAACTTCTTGGGAAACATTCCAGATTTCACAACTGATTTGTGACTAAATAAAAGTTCACCTTTCATAAATGAGCTGCACATTTTGTTCTTGACATAGTTTAAAATACATTAAGGAATGATAGATCTGGCGTGAACATGCTATTAAACGATCAGTGAATGACATACTAATATCCTTGAGACATACCGCTCAATCAACTTCTTCACTCGAGACTTGGGCTTTGGTCCTCTTAATTAGTATTTACTAATTGTACCAAAATATTTGTGTTTGGGAAATACCCTTTCCTGTTGCAACATGACTATTAATTGCTGGATGGGTTTTATTTGGAAGAACTTAAAGGCCTACTGAAATGAAATTTTCTTATTTAAAAGGGGATAGCAGATCCATTCTATGTGTCATACTTGATCATTTCGCGATATTGCCATATTTTGCTGAAAGGATTTAGCAGAGAACATCGACGATAAAGTTTTGGTCGCTGATAAAAAAGCCTTGCCTGTACCGGAAGTAGCGTGACGTCGCAGGTTGAAGGGCTCCTCACATTTGCACATTGTTTACACCAGCACAGAGAAAGCGACGATTACCCCATTAATTTGAGCGAGGATGAAAGATTTGTGGATGAGGAACGTCAGAGTGAAGGATTGGAGTGCAGTGCAGGACGTATCTTTTTTCGCTCTGACCGTAACTTAGGTACAAGGGCTCATTGGATTCCACACTCTCTCCTTTTTCTATTGTGGATCACGGATTTGTATTTTAAACCATCTCGAATACTATATCCTCTTGAAAATGAGAGTCGAGAACGCGAAATGGACATTCACAGTGACTTTTATCTCCACGACAATACATCGGCGAAGCACTTTAGCTACGGAGCTAACATGATAGCATCGTGCTTAACTGCATATAGAAACAGACGAAATAAGCCCCTAACTGGAAGGTTAGACAGAAGATCAACAATACTACCAAACGCTGGACCTGTAACCACACGGTTAATGCTGCCCAGCCTGGCGAAGCCTAGCAATGCTGTTGCTAACGACGCCATTGAAGCTAACTTAGCTACGGGACCTCGACAGAGCTATGCTAAAAACATTAGCTCTCCACCTACGCCAGCTCTCATCTGCTCATCACGACCCGTGCTCACCTGCGTTCCAGCGATCGACGGCGCGACAAAGGACTTCACCCGATCATCGATGCGGTCGGCGGCCCGGAGACGGAGGAAGTCAAGGTGAGAACAACGGCGCGGCGGCGGGCGTTGTAGCTTTCGACGACACCCCGGCCGCCATCAGTCGGCAAGAAACATATATTTCCCCAAAGTTACGTACGTGACATGCACATAGCGCCACGCACGTACGGGCAAGCGATCAAATGTTTGTAAGAAAGCTGCATACTCACGGTAGTGCGTCTGCAATCCAACTCAAAGTCCTCCTGGTTGTGTTGCTGTAGCCAGCCGCTAATACACCGATCCCACCTACAGCTTTCTTCTTTGCAGTCTCCATTGTTCATTAAACAAATTGCAAAAGATTCACCAACACAGATGTCCAGAATACTGTGGAATTTTGCGATGAAAACAGAGCTGTTTGTATTGGATACAATGGTGTCCCAATACTTCTGCTTCAACCCTTGACGTCACGCGCAAACGTCATCATACCTAGACGTTTTCAGCCGGAAGTTTCCCGGGAAATTTAAAATTGCACTTTATAAGTTAACCCGGCCGTATTGGCATGTGTTGCAATGTTAAGATTTCATCATTGATGTATAAACTATCAGACTGCGTGGTCGGTAGTAGTGGGTTTCAGTAGGCCTTTAAGAGGTCTGACTTCAACCCCATCAATCACCTTTGTGATGAGCTCCAACATCTCACAAATGTTCTTCTCTCTCTTTTTGTTTTACTGCTGTGTACGGTGGAACCCTCTTGAGTCGGTCCAGCGAATGACACCAACCCATCAATGTTAATGAAGTCCCGGTCTATTGGGTTGGAAAAAGTTCTGTGCATGTGCTGTGATATTGTCAACTTCCTCATTATCACTAAGCCGCAACAAAGCGACTGTTTAGTCACACAGCATTAAAATTTTTGGCAAAAATCTAAATCATTATTGTTTGAACCTTCTATTTTGATTTCGGTTAATGCATGATTATTACACTCTCAACTCAGTTTAAACTCTAAATATTTGCATAATTTTGAAACAAAAAACTGAAAAGAACATGCACAGATGAACAATAAAGGGGTATGTATTGAAACATCCATCCGTCTATTTTCTACCGCTTGTCCCTTTTCGAGGTCGCAGGGGGGGCTGTAGCCTATCCCAGCTGCACCCGGGGAGAAAGCAGAGTACATGGTATCCCCAGGTGCATGTCAGTTCAGTGGTTTTCAATTATTTTCTGTTAAGTCCCTACTTTAAAAAAGAAAACATCCCTCCACATGACTATAAATAATATAATTTGTTTATAAAATTGTTAGAAGTACACCTCTGCATACATTCGTATCTTTATCTACAATAAAGAAGACCAATAAAGACAAAATAATTATAGATCAACCTGCAACAAAAAAAACAACCTTCATTAACATTGTTTTATTACATTCATTTGGCTGAAATGTAAAATAAAATGTGCGTAACATTTTTTGGACCAACTTGAACAATTTGATACTGAAAAATGAAATAAAATTAACCCAATAAATAATAATACTTTCAATTTGATTAGCAACATTAACGCAGTCAAATGGCATAGCAGTTTTGGTCACGTTTTTTTTTCTTAAAGTGACACACATATCGAGATATCAAGGAACACAGTATCACTCCTTGTGTTTCATAAATGCATCGATGCTGCAATATCCTTAGACCCGTCACTACATGGCAATAATAACAGTCTACACCTATTTGCTAGTTTTTCTAAGATTGTTAGCCAAGGGAAGAAAGATTTGCCACAGGACTGTAAAACAAGCGTATAAAATATTACATTGCGGATGAAAGATGATGAAACAAGATTTACAAATCAACCTTTTGTTGCTGTACTACATAAGCCAGGTTTATACTCTGGCATCACATAACCTGCGTATGCGACGCTGTCTTGCTACTCCCCCTGCGTACCCTCCTGCAGACCCTGACGTGTACCTCCCAAAAATCCTAGGGAACGCAGAACTGTGTTTGGTCAGCTTTTGCCAAGGAGGGTCCTTAAAGGCCTACTGAAATGAAATGTTCTTATTTAAACGGGGATAGCAGGTCCATTATATGTGTCATACTTGATCATTTTGCGATATTGCCATATTTTTGCTGAAAGGATTTAGTAGAGAACATCGACGATAAAGTTTGCAACTTTTGGTCGCTGATAAAAAAGCCTTGCCTGTACCGGAAGTAGCATGACGTCACAGGTTGTGGAGCGCCTCACATCTGCACATTGTTTACAATCATTCCCACCAGCAGCGAGAGCGATTCGGACTGAGAAAGCGACGATTGCCCCATTAATTTGAGCGAGGATGAAACAGTCGTGGATGAGGAAAGTGAGAGTGAAGGATAAGAGTGCAGTGCAGGATGCCAGGATGTATCTTTTTTCGCTCTGACCCGTAACTTAGGTACAAGGGCTCATTGGATTCCACACTTTCTCCTTTTTCTATTGTGGATCACGGATTTGTATTTTAAACCACCTCGGATACTATATCCTCTTGAATATGAGAGTAGAGAACTCGAAATGGACATTCACAGTGACTTTTATCTCCACGACAATACATCGGCGAAACACTTTAGCTATGGAGCTAATGTGATAGCCTCGTGCTTAAGTGCAGATAGAAACAGAAGAAACATGCCCCTGACTGGAAGGATAGACAGAAGATCAACACTACTACTATTACTTCTACTATCAGGAGACACTGAACCAAACCCTGGACCTGTAACCACACGGTTAATGCTGTCCCGCCTGGCGAAGCCTAGCGATGCTGTTGCTAACGACACCATTGAAGCTAACTTAGCTACGGGACCTCGACAGAGCTATGCTAAAAACATTAGCTCTCCACCTACGCCAGCCCTCATCTTCTCATCACCACCCGTGCTCACCTGCGTTTCAGCTATCGACGGCGCGACGGAGGACTTCACCACGATCATCGGTGCGGTCGGCGGCTAGCGTCGGATAGCGCGTCTGCTATCCAACTCAAAGTCCTCCTGGTTGTGTTGCTGTAGCCAGCCACTAATACACCGATCCCCCCCTACAGCTTTCTTCTTTGCTGTCTCTATTGTTCATTAAACAAATTGCAAAAGATTCACCAACACAGATGTCCAGAATACTGTGGAATTTTGCGATGAAAACAGACGACTTAATAGCTGGCCACCGTACTGTTCCAAAATGTCTGCTACAATCCGTGACGTCACGCGCAAACGGCATCATACCGAGACGTTTTCAGCCGGATATTTCCCAGGAAATTTAAAATTGCACTTTATAAGTTAACCCGGCCGTATTGACATGGGTTGCAATGTTAAGATTTCATCATTGATATATAAACTATCAGACTGCGTGGTCGGTAGTAGTGGGTTTCAGTAGGCCTTTAAGCACAGGAGAGCAGACTTTGGGCTTGAAGTGTACAAATTATTGTATGACAAAGAAATAGTGATTGAACATTTGCATGCAAACTAATATGTATCTAATATCCCGGTGCGGTCTGAAAATAATTGCTGAATGTGTTGTTTTTCAGCTTTTTGTGTTGTTGTTTTGTCAAGACGAAGTCCCGCAAAGTATGATGTTCTTTTTAACTTTTACTGCCAATCTTGTGCTAACAGGTTCAATTTCTCATGCACAAACGTCTTTTTCCCTCACACACAACGCTTCCTCATTCTCGGTCAGTCATCTTTCAGGCACAGTGTTTTCACGGACACGGGAGCTCTGAAAAGATTAACGCTAGCATGTCGTTACAATAGTTATTTAACAGTTTTGTTTATTCACAATTACATAGCTCTCTCTTGTCCAATGTCCCGAAAGGTCCATTAAAAGTAAACTAAGGTTTCTGGAAGAGTCGTTCTAGTGCCGACTAAGATTTTGATTTTGTGGTGGTCATCACTCTTCACAAGAGGATAAATATCTAGGCAATGACAGCCATGGTTGCTCATTCAGGAGACACTGCCCCTTAGTGTTTGAAAGGGAATTGCAATTCACGAGTCAGTTCCAAACGCAAGAGCTATAAATTAACCAAAACACAGTCAGAGGGGACGCAGTGACGTGAGGGTATATATACCAGCCTTTACTCTTCTTCTCTCTTGGGCGTACTCTAACAAGCAGGCAAATGTTTCAGTTTCGATTTTGACTATGTCGACAAACAGCAAGTGAATTGAAGTGAATTATTTTTATGTTGCTTTTTCTCATTGTTGCTTTTTCTCATTGAGAAACCCATTATCTACATTAAAGCTACATTTACACCAGTGTGGGCAGCCCTGGGAACAAGGCGGGTAAAGTGTCTTGCCCAAGGGCTCAACGGCAGTGACTTGGATGGCGAAAGCTGGGTTCTAACCAGGAATCCTCAAGTTTTTGGTCGGCCGCTCAACCATCTAAGCCATGCGGCCCTGAGCCATTCTGACGGGCGTGGAGATAAGAGGGTTAGCATGCATATATCTTACTCTTTGCTCTACAAGAAGAGGTTCTTGAACTCATCACTCTGTGCTACTTTCAACCGTCCATGTGAGTGAGGGAAGGCAACAGCTGGATGTACAAGCTGAATTCGATCCACAGGGATCAGCAGGTCCCAGAGGCCTGTTTCTGTTTCTGTCACCGCCATGGGGCTCGAGGAGGAGGCCGTCAAAGCACAGCTGTCCGTGACCTGTACATGAAACCAAACACATGTCGGGGGCTGTAATCTTTTTGCTAATATAATCCACAGCCTGCTGAGACGTCAGTCTGTCCTTCTTTCATGCACAGCAGCCGCTTTCTTGTTGTGAGGACATGAAAACTGAATAACCTCAGTGTGTGTTTTATGTGTGGACGGGCACATGTAACTGTTTGCTTGTGTGTAGCGGGCCAATGGCAGTGTGTGCTGGCCACAGATGGGCACAGTGCGGGCATTGTGAACGTCGGTGGAAGCTTTCCGAGAGGCGTGTGAAAACGCAGTAAAGATGTCACTTTGCAGCTGGCACTGAACACCGCTGATGAACTGCGCAAGCTCACAGCCTTCCTTTTGTAGTGTGAATTTGTGAATTACATTAAGACTCACTTAAAATTGTACACACCATCCACCAGCTTTTACTCGTGCTCAGTGTTCGACTCAGAGGGGTTCCAGCTACATCCAACAAAGCAGTTAGTGATTTACTGTAGCCATACTCACCGTCCACAATATTAGGTACACTTTAATATATGTATATATATACACAGTATATATATATAAAGAATCGGTCTCGTAAAGATGGAAATGCGAGTCATCGTTGTAGCCTTCAAAGCCGTCTAAAACAACTTTAACCCTCCATCAACATTGTATATACACACTGCAAGTCTATATATAATGTAGTAACAGACATGTTCATAACAATATGTAATATGCAGAATATTTACCTTGTTTTGATCATGTTAATTCCAGGACTGACTTATTTCGCTCATTGATATCCGTTTCCATAGCAGCGCGTCTGACTTCCAGCAACAATGTGTGTCCTACTTCCGGATACCAAACACGAGCGTGTGTTCTAATCAAGGCAGACTTGGTAACAAACATCCAAGACAGTGACGTGCGGTGAGGTTCATGCCTGATGAGGCACTGACTTCATCACAGTCAGATTTACAAACATTTGTACCCTAAAGCAGTGGTCCCGAACCTTTTTGTAGCTGCGGACCGGTCAACGCTTGAAAATTTGTCCCACGGACCGGTGGGGAGGGGGAGTGTATTTAAAAAAAAAAAAAAAAAAATTTTTTTTTTTTTTTTACATAAATAAATACAATCATGTGTGCTTACGGACTGTATCCCTGCATACTGTATTGATCTATATTGATATACATGTATATATTGTGTTTTTTATGTTGATTTCATTTTTTAAAAAAAATTTTTTTTTTTTTTTTTTTAATTCTTGTGCGGCCCGGTACCAGTCGGTCCGCGGACCGGTGGTTGGGGACCACTGCCCTAAAGAGTATCTTATTCACTATTTGATTGGCAGCAGTTAACGGGTTATGTTTAAAAGCTCATACCAGCATTCTTCCCTGCTTGGCACTCAGCATCAAGGGTTGGAATTGGGGGTTAAATCTCCAAAAATTATTCCCGGGCGCGGCGCCGCTGCTGCCCACTGCTCCTCTCACCTCCCAGAGGGTGATCAAGGGATGGGTCAAATGCAGAGGACAAATTTCACCACACTTAGTGTGTGTGTGACAATCATTGGTACTTTAATTTAACTTTAACTTTACACATACAAACTGTAGCACACAAAAAAGCACATTTAATAAAAAAAAAACGTTATTATGGTCTTACCTTTACTTATAAATGAAGTCCATGCGCCGCTGTTGTGCTGGATTAATGCACCCCTGCCGTAGAATGCACCCCCTGACGGGAGTGTTATATCAACTAAAGCCCACACTTAAACTTTCCACGTGCAAGATTGAATCTATTTAAAAAAGTTATTTAATAGGAAGCCAAAAAGTGCAAAAACAATAATGTTCGTGTTGGAGGAGTTGTGAATGAATGAAATATGAAATCCGTGCTGCAGTCTGCAGGTGTACCTAATGTTGTGGCCCTGCAGTCATTCACAACTCCTCCAACACGAACATTAAATAGATTCAATCTTGCACGTGAAAAGTTTAAGTGTGGGGGGTGCATTCTACGGCGAGGGGGCATTCTCTACCACCAGGAGGCGGGATTACTGCGAGTCTTCGCAGCAGTTTTATGATCGCTCAGCACAAGAAATAATGTACTTACACACATACACTGTACATTATATACCTCAGCTAACTAAACTATGGAAATGTATAATATAGTTCATATAGCAATACGGTCTCACTGCACAGCAGGCCAGCAGTTAGCCGAGTCCGCAATCCATGTTGAGGCACAACTGAGTGACGTGCCTCAACTGGCTACTGATCACAGCAAGTCTCTTCTCAGTATTTGAACGGCAAATGTGAAAATTCAGCGATTTTGAATAAAAATAATCTAAAACTGGTGAAGTTAAATGGAAAATAACTTTATAGTATAATCACTGGATTCATATAACAATTAATTTTTTTTTTTTCTTTTTACATTTTTTTTCTTTCCATGATGGCACGTGAGGCCCCGCCTCACCTGCCTCCAGTGACTGCACGTCACTGATCCAAGACGACTATTTTTTGGACAAATGAGGATTCACAACCTTATCTTTTCAACCTTAATGAACGGAGTATGAACAGCTGCTTCTAGAAGTGATCACAAGCCGATAGAGTGAGGCGAAAGCCACTGAAAGCTGCAAATGTGGAATTTGAACACAAGCTTTTTCAACATAAATGGCATGCTTACCCCAAATAAAACAGAACAAATATCTCTGGCCAGCTGGACCAAACGGAGAACTGTCCATGGAGTGAGTCACACTTTATATTGATCATGATACACACAACACGTCAAGCGTGTTATTACAACTACAGTACATACACTGTTTTGCTAGTTGTGTACAAACAAACCATGAAGTTTGGGCTAGTACTTAAAAGATACTGTAATATGATTGTTCATGTTTTTCAGATATTACAGATTGGTGTCTTGTGTTGTGCATTACAAACTCAAAAGCGTTTCATGCTGACATAGAAGCTCGCTTATCTCTTTCCGTAATTAGCTTTAACAGCTAATACCAAAGCACGCTGATGTGTTTCTGCGATAAAAAAATATTTCCTCAGTTGTTACGATAACAATGTCGCTACAGCTTGGTTATTATACAGGTTACGGAACGTAAATTAAGTACCGGTGACGGTTTTTGAATGCATTTTTTAAGTGATTTAGAGAGAGAATAGATTGCTCTCATTAGCTGCATTGCTAGCTACCCAGAATGAGCTGAGTTTTACAGGTGAAAAAAAACCTTTTTCTTATCTGTTATGATTGTGAACGATAGACAAAATTCCAAAACAAGAACTGTTCCCCTTTAAGTCAGTTTTAAAATTATAAATTGTAATTGATACTGATATGTCTATCACTTTTATTTTTGACAGTCCATATATGTTGACAAGCATACAGAGTTTCAGCACGATCGCCACCTTTCCCACAGCTATTGCTGTGCAATTTACAGTTTGCACATTCTTTTTTAACCTACTGCGTAAAGACAGAACAGCGGACACAGTACAGTTTCAGTTTTGATAAATCACACTGCGTGTGGCAAATACTTATATTTGTGAGCATTCTGAGAATCAGCATATATTCTGCATATTCAGGAAGACAGACACGCTAAATGGATTGCGCTCCTTATTTTGGCGACTTGAGACACAATCCTCTGCGCACAAGCTTGGTAGATCAGCTTTGCCTGCGCTATCAAGTTTGTAGTGGTTTAATACATGCAAACCTTGAGTAGATCTGTACAACATTTGTACAGACCCCATTTTTAATCAGAATTTGTGTCTATTTATTCATAAGGACATTGGTGAATCACAATTTACTGATTTTGGATCTGAGAGGAGCAGTGACTTGCAGTCAGGGGAGGCAGGTGAGGCAGGGCCTCACGGGCCATCATGGAAAGGAAAAAAATGTAAAAAGAAAAAAAAAATGTAATTGTTATATGTATCTAGTGATTATACTATAAAGTTATTTTCCATTTAACTTCTACAGTTTTAGATTATTTTTATTCAAAATCGCTGAATTTTCACATTTGCCGTTCAAATACTGAGAAGAGACTTGCGGTGAGTGACCAGCCAGTTGAGGCACGTCACTGAGTTGAGCCTCACCATGGATTGTGCAATGACTCTGCTAACTGCTGGCCTGCTGTGCAGCGAGACCGTATTGTTATATGAATTATATTATACATTTCCATAGTTTAGTTAGCTGAGGTATATTATGTACAGTGTATTTTGTCAACAACTGTATGTGTGTAACGTATTTCTTGTGCTGAGCAATTATAAAACGGCTGCAAAAGACTCACTGGGTGAGGCTCGCAGTAATCACGCCTCCTGGTGGTAGAGGGCGGTAGTGATTCCAGAGATCATTCTTGCGACTACTCGGCTGCAGAAGAAGTGACAACAAGCAGCAACATTTGGCAGCGATCGTTTATTTTTTCCTCTTGCTTGGACTATTAACATGGAGGATTACATATCTAAAATAAAACAGTTTTCTAAACTGGACTTTCAATCACAGCAGGAGGTAATACTTATAGGAAGATCTCCATCGAGACAGAGAGACTTTTAAAACTGAAGAAAGATAAGGAAGACTTCTATAAACAAGTTATCGATGCTTTTGTTGAAAAGGAGCTGCGCATGGACTACATTTATAAGTAAAGGTAAGACCATAATAACGTTTTTTTTAATTAAATGTGCTTTTTTGTGTGCTACAGTTTTTATGTGTAAAGTTACAGTTAAGTTAAAGTACCAATGATTGTCACACACACTAGGTGTGGTGAAATTTGTCCTCTGCATTTGACCCATCCCCTTGCTCACCACCTGGGAGGTGAGAGGAGCAGTGGGCAGCAGCGGCGCCGCGCCCGGGAATCATTTTTGGTGATTTAACCCCCAATTCCAACCCTTGATGCTGAGTGCCAAGCAGGGAAGAATGCTGGTATGAGCTTTTAAACATAACCCGTTAACTGCTGCCAATCAAATGGTGAATAAGATACTCTTTAGGGTTCATATGTTTGTAAATCTGACTGTGATTAAGTCAGTGCCTCACCAGCCATGAACCTCACCGCACGTCACTGGAGAGGAGGCTTACTAGCTCACCATCCTTGTTTTAGTTCATTCAAAAGTGTTTGATTGGCGTAAGATCATAATTCTGCTCAATTTATTCCATACCAAACTCATCCATTTATTCTTAAAACGTGGTAATGTGTCATGCAGGAAGAGAATAAGGAACCTTCCCAAACTGCAAGGCATCCAAGCGGTTATTGTTTCAGAACTAAAGCATGTCTGTATGTACTTTTATGGTTGCGAGAGGACCTACACTAAGCTGAGTGGATTTAGCTGAGGTGTGTTTAACGTCTATCCTCTTATAGCTGCGGTTCTCCCCTCACACTTCTAATCATATTGAAATTGGTTCTATTTGCAAATGACACAAATGTTTTGCTCCGGGAATAATTTACAAGAGTTTATGGGGGTGTGTCACTGAAGCAATGTGTAAATTAAATAAGCAGTCAAGAGGAGTGGTCAAAAATTCAACCACAAGCTTGTGGATGGCAACCAAAAGCGCCTTATTGCAGTGAAACTTGCCAAGGGACATGTAACCAAATATTAACATTGCTGTATGTATACTTTTGACCCAGCAGATTTGCTCACATTTTCAGTAGACCCATAATAAATTCATAAAAGAACCAAACTTCATGAATGTTTTTTGTGACCAACAAGTGTGTGCTCCAATCACTCTATCACAAAAAAATAAGAGTTGTAGAAATGATTGGAAACTCAAGACAGCCATGACTTTATGTTCTTTACAAGTGTATGTAAACTTTTGACCAAGACTGTATAGGTGAAAGACCTAAAGATGAAAGAATTGGACATTGAAATGTTTTAATGTTTTAACTTAAAATGTGAAAGAAAACCTCCAAACTCTGCTAAGGGAGCCACAACATGTAAGGTGAAAAGTTTACAATGTAATACTGATGTGGTTTACACTAACATTAATTACCTGTAGCTACACATGATGTGTTTTAAAGGTGTACTCTGTCAGATAAGTTCTTGTTGCTTTATGCGGTCCGAACATTTATTGTGAGGAAATGACGTGGGCGTCTTCCTCTTCCCTCCATAGGAGCGCCGAGCATCCTGACTGCTTCCATTTATGTGTCCGCCATGGTTTGGAGAAGGCTTGCCTGGGGGATCCCCTGCTGACACTTCCGATCCAGACATATCCAGCTTCTCTCCTGCGGACCACGACATTCTGGTGTGAGCTTGTTCCTCCAAGACCTCCTCACCGTCATCATGGCGAGTTTGGTGCTTAATGAGACCGGGATGGAGGACTGTGGCATTGACGACTCCTTCAAGTACAACTTGTATTCGGTGGTCTACAGTGTGGTCTTCGTCTTAGGTCTCATCACCAACTGCGCTGCACTGTTTGTCTTCTGCTTCCGCATGAAGATGCGCAACGAAACGACAATGTTCATGACTAATTTAGCACTATCTGATTTAGTCTTTGTTTTTACGCTGCCGTTCAAGGTCTTCTACAATGTGAACCGGCACTGGCCCTTTGGAGATGGACTGTGTAAGATATCAGGAACAGCCTTCATCACTAACATCTATGGTAGCATGCTCTTTCTCACCTGCATCAGCGTGGACCGCTTTTTAGCAATAGTCTACCCTTTCCGCTCCCGCTCCATCCGCACGCGCAGGAACGCCGCAATGGTGTGCGCGGCTGTGTGGCTGACCATTGTAGGAGGAGGGATATCCGTCACCTTCTTCTCTACCATCAACAGCACAAACAGAGCTACAACCTGTTTTGAGGGCTTCTCTAAGAGCACCTGGAGGACCTACCTTTCAAAAATCACCATCTTCATTGAGGTGAAGGCTCTAAAGGCACTAGCGCAACATTTAATTTTTATCATTTGTACTAGTACTTTACTGGTAGAGGTGTCTTGAAGCAATATTGATATCAGATATCAGCAAAATAAATATCGGATATAGGCGTGTATCTAAAATCACAGGTGAAAGCAGACGTGTACAAAGCTCGACAGCCAGTTAACATCTAAATGTCCTCCAATAAGCACAAGATTGGTCTTTTCATGTATTTTAGTGAAGTCATTTACAAAAGGTAAACATGGTAGGCTATGTGCTACTAGGAGCGAGCAGCTACTGAGCGGCTAAGCACAAAATAGCACACAAGCTGGACATAATGGGTGTGCTTAATTGAACACTACTGCTGTCTAAAACCTGACATTTGTCAATACAACCAAGTAATAATAATACAATTATTTTAGTATTATACAAAGTTTCCAAGACTGAAGTGTGTTAAAAGTATCCAGTAATAAACTTGTCCGCATCATTCAACAGTGCTTAGAGAAGTATTTAAATTAGCAGGTGTCGCCAAAAAAACCCAATTACCACTCCACTTCAACTTAGAGTAAAGTATTTGTCATGACCCTTCGCCCGGGTCATGTCTTGATTTATGTTTAGTAGCTTTTTTCCCATGTTTAAGTCTGTTTAGGTTCTCTACCTTCTTTCCATTTACTTTTGGTTGCCATGGACACTAATTGTTTGCACCTGCCTTCGATTTGTTGATTAGCGTCCTCACTTGTTTCAGCCCTTAATTACTCCCCTTTATATACTGGTGTTTTCCAGCTTTTATTTGCTCGGTCAATGTTCGCTTTACGCAACAATTACTTTTTCCTGTTTTCGCCACACTTGGAAGTTTTTTCATCGTCTCAGACTTTCACACTGTTCGTCCGTTGGCAACGTTTTGGTTTGTTGGCTCCATGCTATCCTTGTTTTTGAGCTTTTGTATTTTTTTGCCCCTTCCTACAAGAAATAAATTAGACTCTTACCTGCACGCTGCTTATACCGCTTTCCTCAATATGTGAGGACACAACCGTTGCAGCAATGCGACCCGAAGATAACAGTATTATGTATTGATTTATCATACCTACCATTGCTCGCTCGGTAATTGCACTTGATGAAATCTCAACACTACATAATAGTAAATGTATATATATTTTGTGCTGATATCGTATCGGCTCAATATCGGTATCTATACTTAAGCATCCAATATCGGTATCTCATTGGATGTGCAAAAGTTGTATTGGCACACCCCTAACCTCGAGCAACTAACCATGGAAACCACCACCTACCAAGCTACCTACCATGGACTATCCTGACTATTCAAGCATCTAAAAATACACCTATTCTGTATGCTTAGTAGGGGTGCTGAAAAATATCGATTCCCACCCTAAACACGATTATTTAATCTGATTCTAAATAGATTCATCATTTTCAATAATTTTTTTTAGGACTACATGTTTTAAAAGACAGGCTCCAGCACCCCAAGAGGGACAGGTGGTAAAAAATGGATGGATGGCATTATTTAGGCCACCTTAGCGCTGACTAGCTGCAGGTATACATAATATATCAGCAACCATGAGGAGCTGTTGTAACCTGTAACCAGTTTTGAAATGGTTGTATTATAATTTGTATTCCAAGTAACGTATAGTGAGAATCAGTTTGAATTAAGAATCATGTTGAATCGAGAATGGTTTCTGAATCGAATCGTCACCCCAAGAATCGGAATCAAATTGAATCGATTTTTGAGTTGAAATTTCTTGTAAATAGTGGATTTTCTAACAAAATCTACTTTTGTCTTTAAAAGTTGTAGTAATGCTACCTCGAATATTAAACATGATTACATGTTTTACTGTCTTTCCAGATTGTGGGATTCCTGCTTCCTCTTCTGGCCAACTTGGTTTGTTCCTCACTGGTCCTGAGAACGCTACGTCGTCCAGTGACAGTTGGCCATGGCTGTGACAGCAAGCGTCGTGTCCTGAGGATGATTCTGGTCCATCTTGGCATCTTCATCATCTGTTTTGTCCCGTATAACTCCAACCTCTTCCTCTATGCCCTGGTGAGAACTCAGGCCTTGGTTAACTGCTCTGTAGAGCGCTTCGCCCGAACTCTGTATCCCATCACTTTGTGTCTGGCTAGCCTTAACTGCTGCTTAGACCCTGTGGTCTACTACTTTACCTCGGAGAGTTTCCAAAAAAGTTTGTCCCTGGGAAGCAAAGGGTCCGGTTCCCGACCTGAGAGTATTCCCCGCAGCGACACTGAGACCCAGGACCCGGCAAACACACTCCCAAGAGACACACACACTTTGGCCAGGAATGGAAAAGACATTAAAGTATCAGAAAGTCAATTTTGATGAGAGGAAGAAGAAGAGTTGAACAAGGACAAATGGGTTTAAGAGACCTTGGATTTGAAAAATTGTTTGTCCTGGAAATGACAAATGCATAACTGAGCAGATTAGCTAAATCCTGGTGTAAATCCTCAAGTATGGTCTGGGCTTTACCAATTAATCCACCTCTTGGAATCAAAGGAATGTATCTGTTTATTATTAACAATCTGCAACCGGACACAAACAGACATAAGGAACTTCTTCGAATAACTCAGGCACAACACTCATGCACTGGATGTTTAACTACTGTATATTAAACGTTTATAACTTACTGACCTACATGTTATTGTTTAAATTGCAATGAAATACAGTACATTGTCATTGTTTATTGTGGTGGCACCCATTATTAACACAATACATTAAATCTGGGGTGGGAAGACACAATATGTCTTGTGCTGAGGTTTAGAGCCATTAAATCATTGTTTTGATTTGCTTTCATTACGGTATTATTTCAGTATCCTGTTTCTCTCAGTTTGTTAGTTTGGTCAAACCCACCGGGGCTACCCAGTTGTACGTTTGAACTCAGAAGTTGTCTCCTTGTTTTCAGCAGGCAGACAGTGTGCTCTTGTCGGTGTGATCCCATTGAGGACCTTGGCCTGTTTGCGTGTCATAGGCCAAATGCTTATTACGATCGAAGCAGTGGTCCATTGTTCGCTCCTGAATGAGGTCTCTCGGTCCTAATCTGGCCGTAGACCGCAGAGCTGCTCAAAGTCTCACAACAATGTGTACACACTCCAAAGTACGGCTGAACAGTGTTGACTAAATAATCACCCAAAAGTACAAATAATAAGGTTGAAAAACAGTGAACGCATGATTCAGCAGTTTGCCGTGATTGCGTTTCCTACTGCTGAGACGACATGGATTGCAATGTATTAAGTCTTATCATGATGAATGTACTGCTTCCACTCGCCTTCACTTCCAGTTTGTAAAACAAACAAAAGGGAGAAGTGGTTGTTTTGAAGGTTGAAGCAAAGCTTTTATTGATCGGTGAACTCGGGATGTGAGAATCCTTTCAAGGAAAAAAAAAGGTGTAAAATTGAGAAAAAAACCAGGAACATTTCTATCAGCACCAAGTACTGCAACACAAGTCCCGATAGAATATTTTGAAAATCAAGACTACTTTTCCTGCAATTTACCTTTAGGTTTATTCTCATCTGCTAACCACGTATGGCTTTTTGACAGTTACATGTACTATGTAATGTACCACAGATTTTAGTTCTTTTTATTAGATAATTTACTAATATCACTGAAAGTGCAATGTAAATTTATATAACATGCATGGAAAGAACTCCGAAAATGTTTCCCATTTGGCAACTCTATCCTGAAGCCACGCCTCCTCAGGTAATATACTTATGGTGTTGTGACCTCTGTTTACATTTTGTCACGTCAAAAATATTCCATCTCACTGGCTACTAATTAATGCTCTAGAACTACGAACGGTTTGGAACTAACTGTTTTCGGATTGTAATCATCCAAATAGGATTAGCAGCAAAGTGGACAGCCGTCAACGTTGTGGCTCCAAGAGCAAACAGAGGCAACAAGTGAACTAACTAGATGATCCGCGACCTAGCTAGCTTGTTTCTGTGATCCTGATCGTCTCCCCGTCCTGCAACGCTTTAGCAACAAGAATGTAAATGGTAAATGGGTTATACTTGTATAGCACTTTTCTACCTTCAAGGAACTCAAAGCGCTTTGACACTATTTCCACATTCACCCATTCACACACACATTCACAAACTGATGGCGGGAGCTGCTATGCAAGGCCCTAACCACGACACATCAGGAGCAAGAGTGAAGTGTCTTGCTCAAGGACACAATGGATGTGACTAGGTTGGTAGATGGGGATTGAACCAGGAACCCTCAGGTTGCAGGCACGGCCACTCTCCCAACTGCGCCATGCCGTCCCCGAAGAACAGTGAATACCTGCGGGTTAGGCGAGCGTTCAAAAAATGTTGTGAATGTAGTTTTTTTTTAAATATTTTTTTTAAAAAAGGTGAAAGTGATATTTTGACGAGAAAACAAATGTTTAAAAACACATATTTCACATTTCACATGCCTGGAGGACAGTTAGCATGTGTTTTATTGGAATAACGTATACACAGTCTTGTACAAAAGTCACAGGTCACAAGTCCAGTTTTAGTCATCACATCCTTGTCAATATGTTGGCCTAAATTAAGTGTTTAATTATTTTAAAATTTTATTTGTCATTATTTGTCTTATTTTATATTATGTTGTGGCAATCGATAAAGATAATCATCAAGCGAAATTTCCGTTTTTCGGATTATGAGTGACAATACTAACAACATGAATTGATTTACGTGGACCCCAAATTAAACAAGTTGAAAAACGTATTCGGGTGTTACCATTTAGTGGTCAATTGTACGGAATATGTACTGTACTGTGCAATCTACTAATAAAAGTTTCAATCAATCAATCAATCAACATGGCGGCTAATCTTGGCGCTATCTTCACCGCAACGATCAGTTTGACCAATTTTTTGATGCACCACTGCCTCATCAATAACACATCTCCACATCGGTGAGCCTTTGACGTGAGCAATGTCAAAAGACAAGACATGAGATGTACCAGTTGATCAGGGGTGTCAAACTCATTTTAGCTCAGGGGCCACATGGAGGAAAATCTATTCCCAAGTGGGCCTGAAAGGTAAAATCATGGCATGATAACTTAAAAATAAAAACAGCTCTAAGTAATTTTCTTTGTTTTACTTGGGCCAAAAACAGAACAAGCACATTCTGAAAACGTACAAATCACAAATAATCCTCTGGACAAAACACTTCTAGTTTGTTAAAAAGTCTGAGGAAATTGGTGCAGTTTCAAAAACGCAATGAGCTTGGACTTCGTCTCAGTGTATCTACAAAGCCAGGATTAAACTTTAAGTCACAGTCTTTCTGGGGCTGAACAAAAAACACAACATGTGAACTCTTCTCTGTATTAAATACCTACTTTATCATGTCCAGAAACGGAGGTAAAAAGTATTCAAAAGGGTTAAGTTTTCTCGTTTTTGACAGAGACATTATGGGGGAGTAACGGTGCCAAATAACTATATGTTCGAAGCAGAAGACATAAAACGGCAGGTTTTAAGTTTCATTTGGGTCGAGGGAGAGGAGTCACAGCCACGCTTTACTTTGTACCTCTTGCTAGTTCTAACAGAATTGCTATTGTGACATCCAGTGGACACATTTAGAACAGCAGTTTATCTAATTTTAAAAAATGCAGCTCATTTTAATACTTGGCAAACTCATCACGCGGGCTGGATAATCATTCAATCAATCAATGTTTATTTATATAGCCCTAAATCACGAGTGTCTCAAAGGGCTGCGCAAGCCACAACGACATCCTCGGTTCAAATCCCACATCAGGGCAAGGAAAAACTCAACCCAATGGGACAATGAGAAACCTTGGAGAGGACTGCAGATGTGGGGAACCCCCCCCCCCCCCCCCACCTAGGGCGACCGATGGATGGACGTCGAGTGGATCTAGCATAATATTGTGAAAGTCCAGTCCATAGTGGATCTAACATAATAGTGAGAGTCCAGTCCATAGTGGGGCCAGCAGGAGACCATCCCGAGCGGAGACAGGTCAGCAGCGCAGAGACGTCCCCAACCGATGCACAGACAAGCGGTCCACCCCGGGTCCCGAATTTGGACAGCCAGCGCTTCATCCGTGGCCACCGAACCTGTGCCCCCTCCCTCCACGAGGGAGAGGGGGGCAGAGCAGAAAAGAAACGGCAGATCAACTGGTCTAAAAGGGGTGTCTATTTAAAGGCTAGAGTATACAAATGAGTTTTAAGATGGGATAAAACCGGTTCGCGGGCCGTACGGTCGATACCCCTGCAGTAGATGTACCACGCCACTTAATGCTTACACGACTGCTATCAGCAGCTGTCTGCACAATGCAAATTGGAGATCAATTCTGTTGATGCACTTCATCTTCGACATCATCAGAGCCGAATGACATTGGTGAGCCTTTGCCGTTAGCGATGTGGAAAGACTGTCATGATGACGGACCGCTGCGGTAGATGTGACACCAAGATGCGGAGACAGGAGACGACGTGCAGGTAAGAAGAGTCTTTAATTAACAACAAAGAACGAGAAAGCATAGGGGAAAAAGTACTTAGCATAATAAACCAAAGCAATGATATACAAGCAACAATGATCCAGTCCTGTAGGGCAGGCATATGAAGAAGTCAGGTATGCCCAGATTGCTAATCTGGGACAGGTGAGGAAGACAGGACTCAGGCTGTAAGAGTGGTAGAGCCAGACAGGAACTGGAACAAAATAAGAACGTTGGACAAGAAACAAATACAGAAAATAATGAAACACAAAACGAGGTCTGACCTGACATGACAGGGCGTGACAATGACAATGTGGCCGTCAGGGCTAGCAAGACCTTCTCTGCTGGCTTAACAAAAATCATGATCATAAATTAATAACAGTTTATTTTATTGTATTTATTCCATAAATATATAAAAGTATTCATCATATTCTCTTCATGTCATATTAGACTCCAGTGTTGCTTGTTTTTACGTTGGTGATTTTATCCAATCAGAATTCAGCTAGCTTGTCTCCAGCGCTGTATGAATTCTGCCGGAGGACTTCTGAACCAACTTTAGTGGCGGCTGTACAGTGTAAACGAACAGAGGACATTCAGTTGATAGACAGTTGCGATAGCCAATTAGATCACGAGTTACTGACAGTGTTCGCCTTACATTAAACGTGACTGTGATAGGATACTCACTTGTCACTCCCAAGTGAGCATCCAATCACAACTTGTGATTTACGAAAGCAGCAAGTGGCACCGGTGCCATACCCGGCCAGCGGAGAAATCAGCGGTACTCACTTTTTAAACCCACAAAGAAGGAGAGCAAAACGTTGATTAGGTGACAAATATATATTTGCAAGGCCATTTTCAAGAAGGATATTTAAAGAGAATCTAGACACGACCCCTTGAAACTAGCTAAGCTGTCCCAGGTGGTGAAATGTTTTGCCCGCCACTTCTACTCAAATCAACCAACTATGAGCGGTACCACTGGCTTTACGGTGTCGAAGGGGTTCTACAAATTGTGAGTACAAATATATTTTTTCACATTTAATGTTTTTTTACAACTATTTCTATTTTGACAGTAGTAAGTAAGATGTGTTTTAATTTCTGATGTGGTTTATGGATTTTTTAAAAGCGCCCGTTTTGTACACTATTGACTAATTGAGGCGATTCAATACTCAGTCGTGCGCAGGTGTGTTTCTGTGTAGTATTTCTCAGGCCATGGTCATGTGAGGACATAAAGTATGGTTTTTGAGCGGTACCTATTGAAGTCGGACCAAGTAATACATCACTGAAAGCCGAGGTAGGAAACGCACGGCCCGCCACCGGGTACACGCAAAGCTAACAACTCGGAATGCTAACAACTCGGCTAATTGTTGCAGCTCCGACTGTCAGGTTGACTAACTAACAACACACGGCTGTGGTTTCAGCACGTAGAAGCCCAGTTGTAATTTAGAGGAATTACCCAAGATGTGTGTGACAAAGTAGTTCCACATCCTCTGGGCTACCAGTGGTTACCGTAATTTACAGTGGAACACACTCAAAGCTACTATAATGAGTGAAAGGTGAAGGTGACTATACAGATTTTATTTCATGTATAGATGGCTGTAATTATTTTTTTAAAAACCTTTTTAGAAGTTCGTAAAAAAAAAAAGTATGATATAAATATGAAAATATTTTATTTACTAATATAATAATCACCTTCGCGGGTATTAAATTACCACCATTTAGCTGTGATTAATGAGAGACTGCTGTACTGCTTATGCTTTACAGCAGGGGTCCCCCGAACTAAGGATCCGGCCCGCCAGCGTCCAAAATCCGGCCCACCAGCATCTAAAATCCGGCACGCGGTAACTCCCAAGTTAAAAAAAAAATATATATATATATATATATATATATATATATATATATATATATATATATATATATATATATATATATATATATATATATATATAAAATCTGTCCTTTCTAATCCATTTTCTACCGCTTGTTACTCTCGATGTCTCCTAGCTGCTTAGGCAAATGATGTTGTCTAAAAATTAATTTTCCCATTGACATCATCGCGCTCGGAATATATATATATATATATATATATATATATATATATATATATATATATATATATATATATATATATATACACGTTAAGTCAGGAAAAAACACAGAGGCTATTTCATCCTTACAAGCCTGTTTCGCAGGTTTCCCGTTTATATATATATATATATATATATATATATATATATATATATATATATATATATATATATATATATATATATATATATATATATATATATATATATATATATATATATATATGTATATATACAGTATATATATCAGAATCTGTATAGTTTTAGTGCCATTGTTTGAGAACGGGTTCACAAACTAGGAATTTTTCTTGGTACAATCGTGCAACATAATACACATATAACACAGAATGGGTAATAAAAATGAGCTGTATCCGCAGCCTCCGTAGCAGAACCTCCAGGTTCTGTAACAGCTTCTTCCCTCAGGCCGCAAGACTCTTGAACGCATCATAATTATGCCCCTCAATTCCTCCCAAAAAAGGATTAACTTGCTGGAATATAAAGACAATATAATATACATCCATAAACCTGGATGCATATGCAAAAGTGCAATATATTTATCTGTACAGTAATCTATTTATTTATATCTGCACCTTATTGCTTTTTTATCCTGCACTACCATGAGCTAATGCAACAAAATTTCGTTCTTATCTGTACTGTAAAGTTCAAATTTGAATGACAATAAAAAGGAAGTCTAAGTCTAGTCTATATATATATATATATATATATATATATATATATATATATATATATATATATATATATATATATATATAGAGAGAGAGAGAGAGAGAGAGAGAGAGAGAGAGAGAGAGAGAGAGAGAGAGAGAGAGAGTTTGGGGACCCCTGCTTTACAGTATATTATGTGTAAACAAGCTGCCCTGAGGTACTTTGAACATGCACTCATGCATAGAACTGAATTGTGGCCTTACTTGGGAATGGAAGCGGCCCCCGAACCTTTATCTCTGGAGCTTTGCTAAAAAGAAACAAAATCGCACACGCATGCCCAAGAGCTTGCATGATCTTGATTTATCTCACTGTAAAGAGGTGTTGAAAAAGAGGCTTGAAAAAGATAGCAACGTAGTGTGTGGGTTTGTTTTAGTGGTGTGAAGCAATGACAATGCAATGTTATCATTCTCTGAGGAAGTATCACACAGTAGAACAGTAGATTTTGGGGGCCAAAAGGTAGCAGCCAGGATGATACAAATGTGCAGGAAGTAAAGAAGAGGAGTTGGAGTTCAGGAAAAAACATCCATTTTCATTGAAGGGTTCAAGGTCAGAATTTGGCTGAACATTGTCATGAAGAATGTTGTGCAACACTTACCTCTAGAGGACAATGTGCATATTGCAAAAACACCTTTGCAGACACATTTACACTGTAATGAAATGTATTTAAAACATGCACCCCTGCAAGCTATACAACCACAATAATTAATATAAATTGAAATGATCAACTCTCTGACATCGCCAATCAAAAAAGTGTGTTATTTATTATATTTGTCATGTCGAATGTTTGCTACAGTTACAGTATTAGATAGTTTATACGTAATGCTGTCATATTTTGACCAACATATGTCATGTGCATGTCGCTCTCTCCCTTTTGTAGGCATGTTATTCCTCTATGATGCAGGTTCTGTGTGGCATTAAATTGTGAGTGTAGCAATCACTTCCCCTTTTTCACACCACACTAGCAACTGAATGCCTGTAGTTAAGCATGGGAGTGGCCAATGTACACAAAAAAACCTCCAGCATGCGCACGGATGCCCTTTAGTGGGTTTTTTTTTGTGATTTCATGGGGCATATTGAAACTACAGTTTGTTGTTTACAGAAGAGTGTGAAGCCGTTACTCTGCTGCACAGAACATGTTGCTGCTGGGGGTCACACTTTGGCCTACACCTGCCCTCCTCATGCACATTCAGTACTAGGAAGAAGACAAAGCACAAGGTAATGGCCTTAAAACTCTAGTATTTTTATTCTTTGCAAAGTCATTTCAGGATGCATAATTGAGATCACGTTCCTGGGTCATGCTGTGCCGCTGGCAGTTAATTAGTTGTGAATCTCACTTTCTCTCCTGCTTGATTTTTATGATACAGTAAGTAGTGTTGTTTTTAGAGGGGATTTAATGTGTAATTGTAAGAAGTGGAGACCTTAAAGGAAGATTCATTTTTTCGTTTAAAGCCCATATAAAACTTGGAAAGCACTTGAGAACGCAGACCTCTGCCAGGCCAGACCTCCCAAAAGTACAAAAAAGTCCTGAATCCAGACAGTTATCAGGTGTTCTGAGAACATTTTCTACCCGTAAAGAAATTGCTACCCAACGCTACTGAGCATGCGCATCAACGCTGAAGGTTTCCTCGAACAAAATAACCATAGCAATTACAGTAAGGTAAAAAAAAACCGTTGCTATATTGTGGTTATTTTTAGCAATATTTTACATACCAGGAAACAAGCTAAAACAAAAAACAGTACGAACCTTAATTAACCAAAAATGCATGGCTGCATGGTTGTTTTTCTATGCATGTGTTGGCAACTCAAAATGTTAAAAGAGCCATTTTGGAGCAAAACTACAAACAATACAAATCCTTGTATAAGTCTTATAATAAAGTCAACACACAATATAAGTGTCGATATGAGCGATATTAGCTATGAAAACGATTACGTGTCGCAGGCTGACGCAAATCTTCATTGACAGAAATGTTGAAATTTAGTATTTATTCTACACATTTTTACAACATTGGAAAACATTGGTAAAACCGAGGCTTCTCAGAGGGTGAGATAACTCCTGGAAATTACTAGCTTAGAATGACCAAATGTATAGATGTGTGTGTATACATTAGAGCATGGGTGTCAAACTCTGGCCCGCCATGTAATTTCACTTGGCCCTAGAGGCGATATCAAATTAACACTAGAGCTGGCCCCCCAATTATATACAGCGGCGGTGCCGCGGTAACACCGCATTCACCGCTAATTCTCATACTTGCAACCCCTCCGGGAGACTCCCAAATTTCAGTGCCCCTGGGGTGGGGTTTGGTGGTAGCGGGGGTGTATTTTGTAGTGTCCCTGAATAGACCTTACCAGGAAGGCTGAGGAGTGTGATCCCACGATAGTTAGAACACCCCTTCCAGTTCCCCTTTTTAAATAGACTCACTTTGCCAATCCGGAGGAAACACCCCCAATGTCCATGCAATGCTGCAGAGTCTTGTCAACCAAGACTGGCCCACAGCATCCAGAGCCTTAAGGAACTCCGGGCGGATCTCATGTACCTCGGGAGCCTGTCACCGAAGAGCTTCTTAACTACCTCGAGAACCTGAGCCCCAGAAATAGGAGAGCCCACCACAGTTCCTAGCCACTGTTTCTTCATGAGACTTGTAGGTGGGATTGAGGAGGTCTTCAAAGTATTCCTTCCACCGATCCACAACATCCCCAGTCGAGGTCAGCAGCACACGTTCTCTGCCATACACAGTGTTGACAGTGCACTGCTCCCCCCTCCTGAGGTGGCGGATGGTGGTCCAGAATCGTTTAGAAGCCATCGGGAAGTTGTTACCAATGGCTTCTCCGAACTCTTCCCATGTCCGAGTTTTTGCCTCTGTAACCCTTAAAACTACACACTGCTTGGCCTGTTGGTTCCCTTACTGCTGTCTCCAGAGTCCCATGAGCCAAAAGGACCCAATAGTACTCCTTCTTCAGTTTGACGGCATCCAGGTCCTGGGATTACCGCTACGGCAGGCCCCATCCACCTTGCAACCACAGCTCCAATCGACTGCCTCGACAATCATTTTCTGTACAAAGGCCTCTTTTTTCTTGCAAGAATGTTTTATCCTGTTTGTCATCCAAAGTTTGTTAATATTTTTTTGTGTTAATATTGCCTCCAATTTTGATTATTTTACATTTCTTATTATACAAATCGTGTAATCAATATACCAAAATTTCAGGACTATAGACCCTGAATTTATTGTCATCATGAAGCCAGTGAAACCGGGAAAAATCCATAAATTAGCCGCATCATGGTATAATCGTGGTTGGAAGTTTACATACACTTGTAAAGAACATAATGTCATGGCTGTCTTGAGTTTCCAATAATTCTACAACTCTTATTTTTTTGTGATAGAGTGATTGGAGCACATACCGGTTTGTCACAAAAAACGTTCATGAAGTTTGGTTCTTTTATGAATTTATTATGGGTTTACTGAAAGTGTGACCAAATTTGCCCGGTCAAAAGTATACATACAGCAATGTTAATATTTGGTTACATGTCCCTTGGCAAGTTTCACTGCAATAAGGCACTTTTGGTAGCCATCCACAAGCTTCTGGCAAGCTTCTGGTTGAATTTTTGACCACTCCTCTTGACAAAATTGGTACAGTTCAGATACATTTGTTGGTTTTCTGACATGGACTTGTTTCTTCAGCATTGTCCACACATTTAAGTCAGGACTTTGGGAAGGACATTCTAAAACCTTAATCGTAGCCTGTTTTAGCCATTCTTTTACCACTTTTGACGTGTGTTTGGGGTCATTGTCCTTTTGGAACACCCAACTGTGCCCAAGACCCAACCTCCGGGCTGATGATTTTAGGTTGTCCTGAAGAATTTGGAGGTAATCCCCCTTTTTCATTGTCCCATTTACTCTCTGTAAAGCACCAGTTCCATTGGCAAAACAGGCCCAGAGCAAAATACTACCACCACCATGCTTGACAGTAGGATTGGTGTTCCTGGGATTAAAGGCTTCACCTTTTCTCCTCCAAACATATTGCTGGGTATTGTGGCCAAACAGCTCAATGTTTGTTTCATCTGACATCACATGGACAAAGATAAGACCTTCTGGAGGAAAGTTATGTGGTCAGAACTTTTGACCACGACTGTATATACATATATTCTGTAGTTCGGAAGAAAATTATTCTTTTTTTTTATGTATATAAACCACTGGGCGTGCATAATTTATAATGTTTCTTTTTAGGAAAGTAGAGCAGTAGGTTTGAACAGTGTCAATTATTACTTTATTTCTAGGAAATAAAAGTTTATTATACAGTATGTTGACATGCATTAACATTTCCAACTCTATTTCTAATTAACACTGCAATAACACTGCTTTCTGTCTTATCCATTTGTGTGTGAAAACAAGATCATTTAACGATGGAATAGGGGCTTTCTGTTCTGGATTTTGCTTGGCACTATTGTGGAGGTGCATTGAAATATCAAAAGTCCACCTCCTGTCACTCACTTGAAATGTGTGAATACAAATGGCGTAGCAGCGAGCCATGAAGAATCAGGCCACCATCTATTTGGGTAAAAACCCTCATGGGGCCTGAGAGGAAGGGCGGATGATATGCTGCACTGATATGTTCTGCTGCTTTCTTCTGTAATTACTGCTCTGAAAAATAATCATTCATGATGGGAATATTTTCGGCATCAAATACACGTGCAAAACCAACAAAAACATACATTTGTGCTATTTTGTATGTGACAGCGGGAATGACGCTGAATGCGTCCAGATCATGGCACGGGTCCCTCATGGCCAACTCCTCATGCGGCCACAATATGACAGAGTGGGAGGAGCTTATGGACAAAATGTACACATACTTCTACCTGCTGCTCTTCATACCAGGACTGCTGCTCAATACCATTGCTTTGTGGTTCTTCTGCACACAGAATAGGTAGACTCACACACACACACACACACACACCCATGCACACACATAATTGTGTTGGACATTTCTTTTACAGTACTCTTTACAGTATTTTGTGTGTGTGTGTGTGTTTGTGTGTGACAGAAAGAAGATCAAGACGGTGATCTTCATGGTAAACTTGGCCTTGGCCGACCTGGTCCACATCCTCTCTCTGCCACTCAGGATCTATTATTACTTGACACATACGTGGCCCTTTGGACACATCGTCTGCTTGCTCTGCTTCTACTTGAAGTACCTCAACATGTACGCGGCTATTGGGTTTTTGGTAAGCAACCACTGTGAGAATGATGTATGCAGATAATAATAATGCTGAAGTGACAATAAACAATACATTGGGATGTCGGCAGTGTGGAAACATTTTGGGTACTTAAAAAAATTACTATGGAGTCATTGAAGATGATGGCTCACCCATTTGCAAAAGGTGCCAAAAAAAAGGGTGTAATACGTCCAATATGGTGCAGTGTGTACGGGATCACCACACCGTTTTATATGCTAAAGTAAAGTTAAGACATATCAAAGGAGTTGAATAATGTTAACACAGAAGTAAATAACAACCTTATTCTGGATATCAGTTGGGGCACAAACCGTCTGTTGCTTCGGGTTTAAAACTCCTTCCATGAATCCAACTTTGAGATAATTAAAAGTTTTGTTTCCATGATTTTCGTGCGAAAATTCTTTCCATCCAAAAACCTCATCCGCCGATGTTTTTGCATCCGACCTGCATCTGCTCCGATACATTCTTGGTAGTAGCGTCATGTTCGTAGCTCAATCTAAGATCATTTATTGATGCTGTCTGCTATTTAAAATCAGCGAAGCCATTACAGATGTAATATCTGTAATCTGTGCCAATATCACAGCGGACATCAGATAAAACAAGTTGTAATGGCTAGTGTGACGTCATAGGTCAACCGGAAAAGTAATTCAGTTATTCGCGCTAAAATGAATAAGCAGTGTGTATCACTGTAAACCCGAATGCTCAAAATAATGAATTAGAATAAGTAGTGTAAACTTAAAAAAGTTGTTAAAAGTTGTGCTTACTTAAAAATGATGAGTGTGAGTAACATTTTACTTCTTTTTAACTTTATAAAACTTGTTATTTTTAATTAATATTAACTTGTTTGCAGATTATGTAACTGCTACTTAAAATAATTAACTCACAGTTGCTTTAATTAAGCAAATCAATCAAACAATATACTAATATGATCCACTTCAAGACACTCTTCAAACTTAAAGTGTTTACAAAGCACAAAGAAAAAGAACCAAGATAAACATTCTGAATTTATTTCATCCATCCGTCTGTTATTTTTTCAAAATAATCACACCAAATGAAATCTAACTTACTTCACAGAGTATTATTTATTTATTTATTTTTTATTGCTATTACTTATGGAGTATATTGTGAATAAATGGAGAACAGGAAGTGACCAAAAGTTTTAGCAACTGTTATGTAAAAGAAAAGGGGTAGGATTAAATAAGATCTGCTTCTTCCTACTCCTTTTCGAACATGTTGAATAGAGAAACTGGAAATTGTGATGTGTCATGTTGCATGCTTGCATGTTCGAAATAAACTCAAACTCAAACTCAAACTTAAAACTCAGTGGATTAAACATAATTGTGTCTTATTTTGAAAGAACAAATCATGAAATCGAATGAAGAATGAATTAAGAATGAATCAATCGCATTATAGATTTGTATATACTCTGTGTGTATGTATATATAAATTATTACATGCACGCGCAAGCACACACACCCAGTGCTTTTATTTTGTAGCATTTGCGTGCACTTCCTCTTCAGGCAGCAGACAGGAGGAGTAACATTTTTGAGTTGGCTTAATTGGTAAGTTTACTTCAATTATAATTTAAAAAGTACATTGAACATAAACTCCAAATATTTACGATGTGATGTACTCAAGTATTTGAGTTTATGAACTCAAAAAATATGTGGAAACTGATTGCCTCGCTTTTTTTTAGTTCTGCTTACTTATTCGGGTTTACAGTGATGCCGTACGACCAATTTAGTGCATGGAAACGTAGTGAGCGATTAGCCTTGATGAATCACACCATGTGTGCTAATGATTAAATTAGCCCCTCCTCCTCCTAGTATCCTCTGTGTTCTGATGATCATATAATGTGCATATTCATGAAAACAGACACGGCAAATAATTTCCCCCCTTACTTAAGAGACGCAATCCTCTGTGCACAAACCTAGTATTTATTGATTGAAACTTTTATTAGTAGATTTCACAGTACAGTACATATTCCGTACAATTGACCACTAAATGGTAACACCCGAATAAGTTTTTCAACTTGTTTAAGTTGAAGTTAACTTGTCCACGTTAATCAATTCATGGTATAGTACAGGGGTCGGCAACCCAAAATGTTGAAAGAGCCATATTGGACCAAAAATACAAAAACAAATCTGTCTGGAGCCGCAAAAATTTAAAAACCATAATACATACAGATAGTGTGTCATGAGATATAAATTGAATTAAGAGGACTTAAAGGAAACTAAATGAGCTCAAATATAGCTACAAATGAGGCATGATGATGCAATATGTACATATAGCTAGCCTAAATAGCATGTTCGCATCGATTAGCTTGCAATCATTCAGTGACCAAATATGTCTGATTAGCACTCCACACAAGTCAATAACATCAACAAAACTCACCTTTGTGCATTCATGTACAATGTTAAAGGTTTGGTGGACAAAATGAGACAGAAAAAGAAGTGGCATAAAACACGTCCTAGAAAGTCGGAGAAAGTTACACATGTAAACAAACTAAGGTGAGTTCAAGGACCGCCAAAATTAGTAGGACAAAACGGCGCTCGCCAAATACTCGAATCAGTGAAGCATGTTTAATATAAACAGTGTGCTTTATAACAATTAGGGAGGTTTGTGTCATGTTTGTCCTCCTACAGAAACCATATTAAAACAAAAAATGTATTTTTTTCCGCTCATCTTTTTCCATTTTTCATAAATTTTTGAAAAAGCTCCAAAGAGCCACTAGGGCGGCGCTAAAGAGCCGCATGCGGCTCTAGAGCCGCGGGTTGCCGACCCCTGGTATAGTAGATCAGCTTTGCGTGTGTTATCAAGTTTGCACGTGCAAACCATTAGTAGACCAGGCCTTAAATGGCTGTTTTTTGGTTTGTTTTCCAGACGTGCATCAGTGTGCAGAGGTGTGTGTTCCTGCTTGACCCCTTCTCCACACGGAGGTGGAGAAGCCGCTTTGACCTTGCCATCAGCGTGCTGGTGTGGGTGCTGGTCGGTCTGGCCTGCTCACCTTTCATCGTCATGCGAGCCAGCAGCAGCGCCTCGAACCCTTCCATAACTTCTCAGCATGTCTTAAACAAGTCCGCTTTTCTGCACGTCACCCAGGAGCCAGCCCGCTGTTTCAAAGACTTGCCCATGCGTCAGGTGCCCCTGCCCCTGGGTGTCACCTTGATGGTGTTCTGCGAACTGTTTGGTTTCTTGATTCCGTTGGTCTGCATTAGTTACAGCTCTGTCTGCATCAGCCGCTCCCTCTACCAGAGCTACTCGCAGGCTTCAGGCAACTCCTCCTTACGTCGCCTCTCCTCGTTCACCTCGGCTGATATCAACCAAACTAATGGGGAGAAGCGGCATGCCTTGCGGATGGTGCTGAGCTGCTCCATTGTGTTCCTGTTGTGCTTTGCCCCGTACCACATCAACTTCCTGCTTTATCTAATGGTACAGCAAGGTCTTGTATCAGATTGTGCCTTCAGGCTAGCCGTACGCCAGTTCCACCCAGTTTCTCTGTGTCTGGCCAATCTAAGCTGCTGCCTCAACCCTCTGCTCTACTACTTTCTCACCGCAGAATTCAAGTTGCACTTTAGCAGGCGCACCTTGTCGTCGACGAGCTCCCACACTCTGCCGACGCGCTCTGCCGAATTGTGATGGTAGCTCTCCACACAGAGGCTAGAGTGGTCTTCAACCTGTCAATCTTCATTTGAAAGTAGAACGCCAAATAGTGAGGAGGCTAAACAGGGCTGGGTGAAACGGCAAAAAAATGATCGTGATTCATTTTATCCTATCCTTGGATCTCAATATCACAATTTGTTTTTAACATGCCAGTTTTAAAGCATCGGTACTAAAAAAAAATAAAAATAAACTAGAGATTAGTTTAAAAAAAATCAACATAGAGTGGAACCTCAATTTATGAACCCCTCAAACAGAAATAAAATAAACTTAGTTGTACGAACCTCATCTCCGCGTATGAACAATCAATTGTGAGCGAGCCGATCGATCCCCGGTGCTTGTTTATTCCGCAAAGCAGTTCTGTCGTTATAGCTTCTGTGCTATTTGCTGCTTTGTGCGCAAATGTGGTTTTTAGCCTTTTCACAACATGTCTCTATTTTTTTGTCAATATGAGTCCAAAGAAAACGATGTGTGCTTTGAAATATTCCGAAAGTATACACAGCGTTGTCGACACTTCCCTCTCCGCCTCCTTCTCCCTTCCACTGCACACCAAAAAGATTAACCAACAAGGTGAAGTGGATTACAATTTGTATTCCTAATCATTGTAGTTGCCTGGCTGTTAAAAATAAGGAGTTTTGTGATGTTATACTGTGAGTGCACCACAGTGCTAGTGAAAGTGTGTGCGCGTGTCAACAGTGTAGCGAGTTAAAAAGTAGTTCACTACATTGTTTACCATACAAAATGTATCTTTGAACTGGAAATAAATCTGCCGACAGCAACATATATACGTAGGATAAATCTAAAAAACAACTTTTGCTTCATAATTTCATATTTTGTTATGTCTATCTATTCATTTATTTTCTCCACTTCGTTTACCTGATGGTAAAAATCGTGAACACGTGACACAAACTGTCCCAATTCACATTGCTCCAGGAGTGGTTGGAGGACTATCTCCCGGACCCACACTCCCTCGACTGTATGGGCTGGGTCCTTGGAAGAATGCAGCCGCTGAATTAGGACACAGCTGTAGACATCCTAAAACTTGAACTTAATTTAAACCCCCTCGGTCCTCCTTGTCTTCTTTTACATTGTTTTACCTGCAGTCCCAAGTCAAAACTGCCCTGCCCTGCCCACAGGTACCCTCCCCTCCAGTGAAAGCTGAAATATACTCTCGCGACAGGTTTCCCCTCTGACAGCATCTTGATTAATTCCCACTGGATGCGGAACAGCGGCGGACTCTTTCTGTTTCCATTCACATCAATGTGTCAGTATCCACTGCCTGTAGAACGGCATCAACATCCCTGCACTAAATATGCATTGAGCTTCTACATATGCCGGTCGCCGCAATACGGTGGATCAATTTAATTAATATTGATTGCTTGTGTTGGACAGGGAGTCATGCACAAACACAAAACAAATTATCCGGTTTACTTCCAAAATAAAATACTCTGTTTTCAAGGCGAATCGTGTTTTACACTTTAAAATGTCCTAAAATGAAGTCAACTTGTCAATGGTTTTCAGACACAATTTCACCTTGTTGACACAAATGAGGACATGCTGATTCTAGAGGTCCAAAATTAAAGAATAATATTGCTGGCATATCAATCAATCAATCAATGTTTATTTATATAGCCCTAAATCACAAGTGTCTCAAAGGGCTGCACAAGCCACAACAGCATCCTCGGTACAGAGCCCACATATCCCGGGAAGCTACAGTATATGGGGGCCCGTGTCAAAGACCAGTGGATACGGGGGCTAGGTATGCAGGGGAGGGGTTAGCGAGAATGGAATGAGGTGTGTGCGTGTGTGTGTGTGTGTGTGTGTGTAGTGTGTGTGTGTGTGTGTGTGTGTGTGTGTGTTCGCACGCAATGCTTGCTGGGGATGATGTAACCGTTGTGTTGTTGTTTGCTACAAAAAGTTTTCGTTCTCCAAGGAAAAACTGTGGTTTTTGCCATGGGTCAGGTCAAGTCAGTGGCATCACAGACTGTGAGTACTGATGGCCGACAAAGCTCGAGACGTTCAGCTGTGTTGCTGTTCAGCTGCCGTTACATATCTCCAATGGCAGGACCACGTTTATTTGGAAGGACAGTAGAAACTGTTTGTGGTTTGCTACACCACAAGTTCCTTTATCACGGGATTACACGTAAATCCGGGATTTGTCCATTTCTGATGGTTTTAAATCAACCTGTGACTCTTTTAATCTTATACAGCTCATTAGCGACCCAACCCAAATCTTAAATGCCTCGAGAAATCTTCTCTTTTAAATCTTTCTCTAACAAATGCTCCTCACAAATACTCTGATATTGGTGTTTTTGCAAATGATTTTAATGACCACTGTGTTATCCCCATTGTTTGGCAGGATAAGCTACCAGAAGTTGGCCACCAATTATTCTTATTTTCGTAAACAAGATTTTCACCATTATTTATGGTTCTTTGTTTGGTCCAGGATCACTCTTTTTAGTAATGTTGAGTTGGCTTGGAAATATTTGCATGATGCATTTATCCATATTACAAACAAACGTGCTCCTCTACGTGAATTCAGTGTGAAGGTAGAAATAATCCTTGGTTCTCCCCTGAATTGTCCACTCTACTAAAAAAAGGGATGCTGCCTGGGTCAAGGTCAGAAATACCCAATGCCAGGCTGACTGGATGGTTTTTGGCAGTTCAGAAATTGCTTTTTACTTCTCTTGTCAAGAAGTCAAAGTCTGTGTTATCTTGCGCAAACCATTAAAGGATCCCAAGAAATTCTGGAAAGTTACAAAAACGTCTTATGGAAGTGAAACCACAAATGATCTTCCAACTTGTGTTGTTAAAGTCTTGTGTAGTGTAACTGATAAATCAGCCATACTTAATTGTTTTAATGAACATTTAATTACTTCTGGTTCTTTATTCGACTCTTTATCCCCATATCCAAATCAGCTGAATGTTCAGAAGGTCTGCATGTCACCATCCCTTCATACTTCAATAACCAAAACATTTAATTTTACTTCTCTTGATGTGTTGAGGTCGAGAGAGCCTTAAAAGAAGTGGATCCTGGTAAATCTGCAGGTCATGACGATTTTTTATTTTTAAAGTTAACCGTTGATTTTATAGCAGAACCTCTTAAACATATTTAACATATTTTTAATCTCTTCCCTTGTCCAGCTACACCCCCCCCCCCCACCCCCAACCCATATCTCCCGAATTCGGAGGTCTCAAGGTTGGCAAGTATGGATAGAACCCAATGTGTCCGGGCCCTACTCGTCTTTCCTCCCTGTATTAAAGGGTGTACCTCAGGGTTCCATAGTAGGTCCAATGTTGTTTTTCATCCATGTAAATAATCTCCCTCTTTTATACTGATGACGCGGTCTAATATTGTTCATACCCCCTTGGTGCTCCTGCAGTCTGCTTTTTAATGTTGTTTAGTCCCAGCTGACTCAGCTGGAACTGATGTTAACAGCCGATGTTATTATCAAATGGCAAACGATTGTCATTGAGCACTCCAAAAATATGTACTGCTCATAAGGTTGAACTTGAAATGGTCACGACATATAAGTACTTGGGGATTGTTATTGATGAAAACTTGTCTTTTAAACACGCAGAAAAATTTGCTTGAAATTTCAACTTAAAATTAAACTGTTTTTTTTTTCTTTAGAGATAAGTCCTTTGCTAGTTTATAGAGATTTGCTTTTTATGAATGCACCCGACATGTGCCTTTTGTTTTATTACTGGTTGTGGCAACCTTGTCCACCATTGCACTTTGTATGCAAATACAAACTGTCCATCTTTGTCAATTCGCAGATTTTCTCTCTGGGTGCATTTTATTTATAAATTACTTCTTGGTCTGGCTTCCCCTTATTTATTTTATTTTTGTTCCATGGTAATGGAACAAATTACAAATTGATCTGAGGCTACCTGAACTGATCACAATGGAGGAATTTTAGGCCATTTTAAAAGATCAAAAAGCTGTTTCATCAGGCACTGTACTTGTTTTAACTTGTTTTGAAATATTTTTTTATTGAAACATTTTATTTTCTACCAACTGCATGGTCTTATGTTTATGTTGTAAGTAATTTGTGCATTGAACTATGGTGTGTGACTACTACTACTCTTTTTATTGTTGTTATATGTATTTACGAAACCTGTTTTTGCTGGCCTCGTATCCAGATCACTTTTGTAGAAGAGATTTGAATCTCAATGAGTTTTTACCCGCTTGAATAAAGGAAAAAGAAAAAGAAAAGAAAAGTGAGATCTCGTAAAAGTCTGTGCTATTTCACTGCACGGCGAAGCTGCAACAGAATGGCGGTGGGGATTGCTGGACGGCTGATGGAGGCACCGTTCTGTGGCAACGCCATTACGCTTATAGTTGAAATCCCTAGTTATAGCTCTTCCACGGGGTCTGGCGTGTGACTTGCAATTATCTTCCAAAACACTAAAGGTTTACTAAGATCCAAACACCACACACTAAAGAGCGTGTGCAATCTATAATACAGCGTGTACGTTAATGGGCGTGTTGCTTGCAATTTACTAAGACTGCATGTAGAATTGAAAAGTGGTGCAGATTGTCTTATTTATCCATCTCAGTGGCCTAGTGGTTAGAGTGTCCGCCCTGAGATCGGTAGGTTGGAGTTCAAATCCCAGCCGAGTCATACCAAAGACTATAAAAGTGGGACCCATTACCTCCCTGCTTGGCACTCAACATCGAGGGTTGGAGTTGGGGGTTAAATCACCAAAATGATTCCCGGGCGCGGCGCCGCTGCTGCCCACTGCTCCCCAAGGGGATGGGTCAAATGCAGAGGACAAATTTCACCACATCTAGTGTGTGTGTGACAATCATTGGTACTTTAATCTTTAATCTTTCATTTAAATAATAATTTTGCATGTACTACACAGTACCTGGCATGACCACGGAGACACTCTTATTTACTGCACATTCATGTTATCATGCTCCTACCTGCTGCGTTTTGCTATGTTTTCAAACATGCAGGAGACATGTAATAATGTTTATGGGCATTTGAGATATTTATTTTTATATCGCCAAAAGGTGCGCTCATTTTAGAGAGGCTTCACTTACTCCAGATCAAGACGCAAAAAATGCATACTCTTGGGAGGTTTTTTTCATATAAGAAATATCTTATTATATATATTCTATGTGAAATAAACAAGCGTCATTAAAAAATATTAAATGAGACATAAATGCATAAAATGCATTTGTTGTAATAAGTCCTTAAATCACTTGGCAGCTATAAAATTATAAAACAATGTTGCCAAATACATATGTCTAATATTTTTTCATTTCTAACTGTCCAAATATGTTGACACACACTCTCGTCTGTCAATCGTTCGTCAATGCGTCGCAGGCACTGATCTTGCAGCCGTGTGTGCTAAATAAAACGCAGAGTAGTGTGCGCTTTGTGCGGTTCCGAGGGGATAAAAAAACATATTAGTGATTTGTGTCATAGGAACACGACGGGCCATTAGTACTTAAATGTTTTTCACAGAACATGAAGTTATTGACATATTGATGTAAATCTTTCTGTGGCGGTCCAAGCCTATGTATGGTTAACACTGGTTTGAACGCACAACTTTAGAATAGAGATGTCCGATAATATCGGACTGCCGATATTATCGCTTTAAAATGTAATATCGGAAATTATCGGTATCGGTTTTAAAAAGTAAAATGTATGACTTTTTAAAATGCCGCTGTGTACACGGACGTAGGGAGAAGTACAGAGCGCCAATAAACCTTAAAGGCACTGTCTTTGCGTGCCGGCCCAATCACATAATATCTACGGCTTTTCATACACACAAGTGAATGCAAGACATACTTGATCAACAGCCATACAGGTCACAGTGAGGGTGGCCGTATAAACAACTTTAACACTGTTACAAATATGCGCCACACCAAACAAGAATGACAAACACATTTCGGGAGAAGATCCGCACCGTAACACAACATAAACACAACAGAACAAATACCCAGAACCCTTTGCAGCACTAACTCTTCCAGGAATCTACAATATACACCCCCCGCTACCCCCTACCTCGCCTCCCCCCAACCCCGCCCACCTCAACCTCCTCATGCTCTCTCAGGGAGAGCATGTCCTAAATTCCAAGCTGCTGTTTTGAGGCATGTTAAAAAAAAAAAAATGCACTTTGTGACTTCAATAATAAATATGGCAGTGCCATGTTGGCATTTTTTTGAGTTGATTTATTTTGGAAAACCTTGTTACATTGTTTAATGCATCCAGCGGGGCATCACAACAAAATTAGGCATAATAATGTGTTAATTCCACGACTGTATATATCAGTATTGGTTGATATCGGAATGGATGATTAAGAGTTGGCCAATATCGGAATATCGGATATCGGCAAAAAAGGCATTATCGGACATCTCTACTTTAGAACCATTAATTTGTTTTAAATCGTATTAATCACGCTTCGATTATAATAATAATAATAATACCTGGGATTTATATAGCGCTTTTCTAAATACCCAAAGTCGCTTATGATAAATTAGTTGATTACTTCCTTGCATAATTAAAGTAAAAGTAAAAAAAGTATGTGCATTGGAACTGCTCTGACAAGTAGAGTTTATAATTTATTATTGATTCCCGGGCGCGGCCACCGCTGCTGCTCACTGCTCCCCTCACCTTCCAGGGGGTGAGGGTGATGGGTCAAATGCAGAGGATAATCTCACCACACCTAGTGTGTGTGTGACAATCACTGGTACTTTAACTTTTTAACTTTATCCAAAAAGTTACTTAAGTAAATGTAACACGTTACTACCCACCTGTGGGGGTGAACAAAGTATTAAAACCAGCGCTCAATAAACATGCTGTTTAAATAAAGCAATTAAGAATAACTATCTTTTCAAAGGCCTGCAGGATTGTGATGTAGTTTGGTTTTTTTTATGTTAGATTGTGCAGCTTTATTTTTGTTGTTGTTGTATTATTAGAGTTGATCTCAAATGTTGTGTTTTTATCTTTCTAACTGCTGAACAAAGCAGCTGTGAGTGCTTTTTGAACTTGATGACAGTTGGCAGCAGTTGTTTTCCAAACCATAAAACACCTGCTTGGTCTGGGACGACGTTGAATATTCTCCAGCTCAACAGGCGCCCTCTAGGTCTGCCAGATGTCAGATATTCCCCCTCATTGACTCGAATTGCAGCACAGTTGCATCTTCTGAAATCTGTTTTTTGTCACTATATTGCAAAATAATCATATCTTTTTTTTTTTTTGCAGTTAGTTGTCCTCAGCGGAAAAAAATTCTTAGCTCTTGAACAAAATACCAGCTGTGTTAAAAAGTCTTGTAAACCACACCCCCTTACTCACAGGAAACTCAGTGGGCTGAAAAGCAGCAGACAGACAAGTGAAACAAAGGCAGAGACACATAAAGAGAGTACTAATGTGCGGAAATAGTCACATAACGACAACAAACGGCTTCATGGCCGAGTTTGAAACAGAGAAGCGGTGATAGGATGACTGATGGTTCTGCTTACTTCCCTTCTGAGGCTGAAGACAAAGGTGAGATCTTGTAGATAACTATTACTCATAACTTATATTGATTTCTGCCGCTGAAGAAAAAGTGTAAGGTTTGGCGGGTGCTTGGAATGTGGAGCCATGCTTCATACCGCATGTGCTGTGAGTAATGAGAGTTATGTGGTGTGTGTGTGTGTGTGTGTGTGTGTGTGTGCGTGTGTGTGTGTGTGTGTGTGTGTGGTTCTGTCGGTACAGTACACGTGCAAGAACAAGGGTATTGTGTGCCCACTTCCTCCTACCAACAATGAGCAAGATATGTTTCTTGTCCCAGCTGGTTTAGAAGAGTTGTTTTTAAGACTGTTGTTGAAGTCCTGAAATATTGTCTGCCTTACAATTATCTGACGCATTGCTAAAGTTGTTTATACGGCCACCCTCACTGTGACCTGTGGCCTAGTGGTTAGAGTGTCCGCCCTGAGATCGGTAGGTTGTGAGTCCAAACCCCGGCCGAGTAATACCAAAGACTATAAAAATGGGACCCATTGCCTCCCTGCTTGGCACTCAGTATTAAGGGTTGGAATTGGGGGTTAAATCACCAAAAATGGGTCCCGCCGTCCATCCCTTCCGGGTGGCCGTCTTGGTTGGGGCCTGCTGGGTCTGGTCCCTGCGTCTACTGTGGTGGCTTGGTGCTGCAGGGTATTCCGAGGTGCTGCGAGTCGGCCAGTTGTTGGGGTAGCGACCTTGTGTGTCAGCATGTCTGTGATCTTCTTTTAATTCTTTTTTTATTTATTTATTTATTTATTTATTTTATAAATAGATTTAATTATTTTATTTTTTTTTTCCCCTTTTTAAAAAAAATATATTTTATTAATATTATTATTATTATTATTATGTATTTATTTATTTTATTTATTTATTCCCCTACCTCAGGGGGGGGGACTCGGCGGGGCGGTTGCTGGTTGTTCCATCTCCATCGTTGGGGTCCCTGCGGGTGGGGTGGGTGGTTCCTGTGGCCCCGTGCTGGGTGGTCCTGTGGCGGCCGGCTTGGGTGGGGTGGCCGTGGGCTGGCCTTGCCGCGCTCTCCGGGGAGGGGGGGGGGGGGGGGCTCGTGGGGGCCCTGTTGCCGGTGGGGCGGGGGCGGTCTTCCCGTCCGGTTGCGGGGGGTCTCCGGGCCCCTCGGGCGGGGCGTCCCGCCTTTCTGTCCGTGTGGGGTGTGGTCTCTTGCTGGCTTGGGGTCTGGCTTCCCCCTGCTGCACCAAATGATAATATAAATACATTTAATAAAGTCAAAATACAAGTAAGGCAACAAGAGAAGTATCCTACACTTCTCTTTTGTAAAGTAAATCTGAACAGCCGATATGGGCATCTACATCTGCTATATGATTTGCCCGAGAAGCTGGGCAGGACATTATAAAAAAAATAAATAAAAAAAATTAAAAAATTAAAAAAATCACCAAAAATGATTCCCGGGCGCGGCACCGCTGCTGCCCACTGCTCCCCTCACCTCCCAGGGGTTGGAACAAGGGGATGGGTCAAATGCAGAGGACACATTTCACCACACCTAGTGTGTGTGTGACAATCATTGGTACTTATACGGTGAGTACAGTCGCACTTGAAATTATTCAAACTTCATCGCTGTAAACAGTTTGCAATGAATCATCAAAACCAAAACCAAATAAATGCAGTGGTACCTCAACTTGAGAGTGCTCCGACTTAAGAGAGTTTTGAAATAAGAGCTGTGACTTGGCTAAAAGTTGAATTACAAACATCCCCACCGCTAGTTGGCGTCGCAAATGTCACAGTGAACTCCGTACATTCTACCCAAAACATATGGTCTATTATTATTATAGCTGCAGATCGACATAACTTTCTTTTCCAACCATGGGAAGGGAGAAATTGAGTGAAGGAGAGAGTTCAGCAGAAGATTCGGATTGTATGCATTGAATTAAAGAAATAAATCATCAAAAACATGACAGACCGTGCGTGTGGCTCGCTTACTTGGCAAAGCAATTTGAACGTATTGCTGCTCGTCTGCACCATACTGAAGCAGAATGAGTCAATAACACCAGCCAAGAATGTTGAAATGATATATAAACGGCGGACATTTATCCATGAAAATATTAAAGAGCTGCTGATAGTGTGTTTGACAGAGAAGCAGCTTGAAGGAGGTACAGTAGAAATATATTCTCCAAGGTAAATATTGTCCGATAATAATATATTACTTCATAAAACTACTGTAGTTGTTAGTACTACCTTTCTAGTATATTGTTTTTATACATTATTTATTATCTCAAAGTTTGTTTTTCTTTTTAAAAGGCATATTAAAGGTTTTTTTATTGTAATTTATGTCAATGAGCAAATTTGATTTGAGATACAAATGTTTTGACTTAAGAGCGCTCTAACAGAACCAGTTCAGCTTGTAAATTGTGGTACAGTACTACTGTATCGCAACACAAATATTACAAACTGTCAGAAAATGGGTGTCATTTACTGTGGGGGTTGAATTTTTTATATTTAATTTATATTTAAGTATCGAGTGTGTATGAAATGGAAAAATATGCATTTTCCATGCAGGACTGAAAGCTAAATACGCTTCAAAATAAGGATAATGTGTCCACCATGTCCCACCACAGACTGTCCGCAAACCCTGATGGAGGTAGTGGAAGAAACCATCGGCGGTCTGCCTCATAACAAGAATACCCAAATGTTTTAGGGAGTTCATTATTTAAGTGATTTTAATGTTGTGGACTCACAGTATCACACAAAAGCAGGCATGTTCATAAGTATATATTCTCAAGGAACAGCATTATGAATATGAATATGTACTTTAGAGTAGTCTATTGCACAGCCTTTGCAGCTGCATGGATGTATTATTATTCAGAACAAGGCCATTATACAAAGTTCCTTCTGATGCAGAGGTTGTAGATCCGTTTAATATCATATGAAATAAAATTGCAATCAGTGGAAATGGGTCTTGTATTGTGAGGGCAAGGAAAACCCCCTAAACCCCTTCGAAAGTATGACAAAATATGAAACATGGGGGGGGAATAGAGCATTTCTATTGTGGCTTGTTTGACCTGTTTGAGGTGAGGCAGAAGTCACCATTCTGTATCACTGTGGGGGCTTTCAGACATTTGCAGGTGATCAAAAATAGTAACTTTCCATATGTGTTTTCTACATTACCGTGAGAATAAGAGCAGCAGGAAAAAAATAAACATATTTCATATTTTTTATGCTTATACCCACAAGCCTATCTGTTGCATTAATACAATATTATATAAGTGTTTTGCCACTTGCCAAGATTTAACATTTTATTTGAAAACTTGAGTTTTAAAGGCCTTCTGAAATGAATTTGTTTTATTTAAACGGGGATAGCAGATCCATTCTATGTGTCATACTTGATCATTTCGCGATATTGCCATATTTTTGCTGAAAGGATTTAGTAGAGAACATCGACGATGAAGTTTGCAACTTTTGGTCGCTGATTAAAAAAAGCCTTGCCTGTACCGGAAGTAGCGTGACGTCGCAGGTTGAAAGGCTCCTCACATTTCCCCATTGTTTACACCAGCAGCGAGAGAGATTCGAACCGAGAAAGTGACGATTACCCCATTAATTTGAGCGAGGATAAAAGATTTGTGGATGAGGTACGTGAGAGTGAAGGACTTGAGTGCAGTGCAGGATGTATCTTTTTTCGCTCTGACCGTAACTTAGGTACAAGGGTTCATTGGATTCCACACTTTCTCCTTTTTCTATTGTGGATCACGGATTTGTATTTTAAACCACCTCAGATACTATATCCTCTTGAAAATGAGAGCCGAGAACGCGAAATGGACATTCACAGTGACTTTTATCTCCACGACAATACATCGATGAAGCACTTTAGCTACGGAGCTAACGTGATAGCATCGTGCTTAAATGCAGATAGAAACAAACGAAATAAGCCCCTGACTGGAAGGATAGACAGAAGATCAACAATACTACTATCAGGAGACACCGAACCAAACACTGGACCTGTAACTACACGGTTAATGCTGTGCCGCCAGTCGAAGCCTAGCAATGCTGTTGCTAATGACGCCATTGAAGCTAACTTAGCTACGGGACCTCGTCAGAGCTATGATAAAAACATTAGGGCTCCACCTACGCCAGCCCTCATCTGCTCATCAACACCCGTACTCACCTGCGTTCCAGCGATCAACGGCGCGACGAAGGACTTTACCCGATCATCGATGCGGTCGGCGGCTAGCGTCGGATAGCGCGTCTGCTATCCGACTCAAAGTCCTCCTGGTTGTGTTGCTGCAGCCAGCCGCTAATACACCGATCCCACCTACAGTTTTCTTCTTTGCAGTCTTCATTGTTCATTAAACAAATTGCAAAAGATTCACCAACACAGATGTCCAGAATACTGTGGAATTTTGCGATGAAAACAGAGCTGTTTGTATTGGGATACAATGTGTTCCAATACTTCCGGTTCAACCATTGACGTCACGTGCATACGTCATCATACATAGACGTTTTCAACCGGAAGTTTTGCGGGAAATTTAAAATTGCACTTTATAAGTTAACCCGGCTGTATTGGCATGTGTTGCAATGTTAAGATTTCATCATTGATATATAAACTATCAGACTGCGTGGTCGGTAGTAGTGGGTTTCAGTAGGCCTTTAAGGAGCACATTCAGTATATTGTAAAAAAAAACTGAAACTTTTACTGGGATTTTATTATAGAAACAAGTCTTGCTTTTCTTTTACTGTGAAACAGAAATTGGTGGAAACAACCTTTTTACCTGTCATTGACTATGGAGATGGGTTGTACATGAATGCTACTGCTGGTTGTCTCCACAAGCTGGATGGTGTGTACCACGGGGCACTGAGATTTATCACTAACTGCGCTCCCCTTACTCACCATTGTGTGTTATACTCAATGGTTAACTGGACATCTTTATGTGCTCGACGCCTCAATCATTGGTATGTTTTCATCTACAAAACCATTCTGGGTATCACTCCATCTTATCTATCTTGTCTTTTAACAAAGAAACAAGGAAGTCACAATCTTCGTTCAATGAATGTTGTGCAATGTGTCGTCCCCAAAGTAAGAACTGAACTGGGCAAGAAAGCATTTAGGTTTTCAGCACCGAAGGCTTGGAATAACCTACAATCGAATTTTAAACTTCAAACCCTTGTTACATTGAATGAGTTTAAAGCTTCTATGAAAGGACTGCAGTCTACCTTGTCTGTATGCACATGTGTTATGTGAGCAAGTTTTGATGTTGTAAATTTGATGTTTTATGTGTTGTTTACTGTTTTTAATGTAAACTTGCTGCTGTCCATCCATTCATTTTCTACCGCTTGTCCCTTTCGGGGTCGAACATGGTATGAACATGAATGTGTGAATAATGGCCTCATATTACTACACAATTGCCTAATGTATGCATTTGATTATTGGATCAAGCAGATTTTTACGTATTCATTTTTACAAACACATTTTACAAAAAAAAAATCTATTCACATCCGAATTGATATTCTTATTTATTTCCATTACAAAATAATAATTTTAATTTCACTTCACTGCTCAAGTTTTGTTGGCCCACAGCAGCTTGTCGAAATAAAATCAAGCAAAAAAAGCAACACCAAAAAAATAATTTTTTAAAGTAAGTATGTGAATATTACAACAACTCACAATTCGATTCAGTTCCCATTTTTGGGGTGCCGATTCCATCTGTTTTTTTTTTTAGTTTTTCCTTGCCTAAATGTGGGTTTAGATAACGGAATGTCATTGTGAGTTTGTGAAGCCCTTTGAGGCACTCGTAACATTTAATAGACTGATTTGCTTCAGAATCTATTCTTGATCCAACACGATTCTCGATTCAAACCGATCCTCACAATATAATATTTGGTATAAAAATGATAATAAAACCTTTTTAGAACCTGCTATAGGTTGCAAAAGCTTCTCTTTGCTGCTGTATAACCTAAGCTAGGAGTATCCAACAATGATTTCAAATTAGAAATGGTCACAGCTGATGAGGTGTTTAAAAAATTGAGCGCGCTCCACCCTAACAAGGCCACCGGCCTTGATAATATTCCCTCCAGATTCCTCAGGGACTCTGCCTCCATCATTGCCCCGATCATCACGCACATAATAAACCTATCAATTACACAAGGCCAAGTACCAAAAGATTTTAAGATAGCAAGAGTAACTCCCCTCTTTAAAAAAGGAAGCAAATTGGAACCTGGCAACTACCGACCTGTTTCTATTCTCAGCTCCATTTCGAAAGTAATGGAGAAAATAGTTTATGAACAGGTCGATAGTTACCTTGCCACTAATAAACTCATGTACAAATTCCAATCCGGCTTCAGAACTAACCACTCCACTGACACATGCCTTCTCCATCTGACCGACCACATCAAACATGAGGTGGACGCGGGCAAATACTGCGGCATGGTCATGCTGGACCTTCAGAAGGCCTTTGACACCGTTAACCACGCTATACTGTTGGATAAGCTCAGAGCAATCGGATTTAACAAAACCTCTTGGAGCTGGATGCAGTCTTACTTGGAGGGGAGGGAGCAGGTGGTAGAGGTGAACGGCACCGTGTCCCCCCCCCTCTCGGTGAGCTGTGGAGTCCCCCAAGGCAGTATATTGGGACCTTTACTGTTCCTAATATACATAAACGACATGTCATCGGCATGTGACTGTGAATTGTTTTTGTTTGCGGATGACTCTGCCCTGCTGGTATCCGGCAAGGACAAGTCACAGGTGGAGAAAATCCTCAGTGCTGAGCTCTGTAGAACTTGCACCTGGCTCGCTGACAACAAGCTATCCATCCACTTGGGTAAAACAGAATCCATCCTGTTTGGGTCCCACATCAAACTTAAGAGAGTCAATCACTTCACCATAAAAGTAGGTGACAGTGTCATCACCAGGAAAGATGAGGTCACCTACCTAGGTTCCATTCTAGAGGATAACCTTTCCTGTGATAAAATGGCAACCAAGGTAATCAAAAAGGTTAACCAACGAACGAGATTTCTCTACAGAATTTCCTCTCTGGTCAACAAAAGCACCTTGAGGATTCTGGCGGGAACTCTCGTTCAACCCTTTTTCGATTACGCATGCACCGCCTGGTACCCTAGCACCTCCAAAACCCTCAAATCTAAACTCCAAACATCTCAGAACAAGCTAGTCAGGTTACTTCTAGACCTCCACCCCAGATCCCACCTCACTCCTACCCACTTCTCTAAAGTGGGCTGGCTCAAGGTGGAGGACAGAGTTAAACAACTTGCACTGAGCCTAGTCTATAAAATCCGCTACACCTCCCTGATACCGAAGTACATGTCAAACTACTTCCTTAACGTAAATGACCGCCATAACCACAACACCAGGGGGTGCTCCACTAACCACGTTAAACCCAGATTCCGAACTAACAAAGGTCTTAACTCATTCTCTTTCTATGCCACATCAATGTGGAATGCGCTCCCAACAGGTATAAAAGAAAGGGCATCTCTATCCTCCTTCAAAACCGCTATAAAAGTTCACCTCCAGGCAGCTACAACCCTAAACTAACACCCTCCCCGGATTGCTAATAATCAAATGTAAACAATCAAATGCAGATTCTTTTTCTTATGCCTTCTGATCTCTCTCTCTCTCTCTCTCTCTCTCTCTCTCTCTCTCTCTCTCTCTCTCTCTCTCTATGTCCACTACTTGATGTCCATATACCCCCCCCCCCACACCCCCACCCCACCCCCCCTCCACACTCCTGATTGTAAATAATGTAAATAATTCAATGTGATTATCTTGTGTGATGACTGTATTATGATGATAGTATATATGATAGTATATATCTGTATCATGAATCAATTTAAGTGGACCCCGACTTAAACAAGTTGAAAAACTTATTCGGGTGTTACCATTTAGTGATCAATTGTACGGAATATGTACTTCACTGTGCAACCTACTAATAAAAGTCTCAATCAATCAATCAATCAATCAATCAATATGCGTGTAAGGGTGGAGATGGCCTAATTATTATTCTATATTTTTTACAATTTTTTTAAAATTATGATTCGATTTAGAATAAGTTAGGTTAGGTTACTTTATTGGAAAAAGTAAGAAGTACACCTAGGAAACATTTTAGAAGAAAGAGCAAATAGGTGTAATGTAATGAGAAAAAGTTGACATTTCGATGACTCTTTGTCACACAAAGCGGAACAACGTTTTGTCCTATACACACATACTATACGTAAAATTAATGTTTTTACCATTTTTTAGCATTTTCATTTTTTTATTACAAAATGAAAAAAAATATCAAAATGCTTTAACATTTCAGTATGCGGCCTTAAAATGAAAATAAAAGTGAATGCTTTTCACTTTGGTGAGAATATTTAGTGTAAGCACCTTTGTTATCAAAATATTTACACACTAATTTCACTTTAATCTTTAATGTCATCAATTTTTTATTTGTTTATGGTAACAAAATTAAATTATGTACATTATAAATAATGCATAAACCTGTTTTGGATTTTAGCTAAACAAACATGCTTCATGTTTGTTGACCAAAACTGAAAAGTTCTAAGGAAATATTCTTATATTTGCACTCAAAAAGCGGGTTTTGATGCAAAGCCTTGCTCTTAAGACATTCTGGCCAATCAGCAACAGTTTGCTTCCACTTACACTTGTGTTACAAAAGAGGTTTGGTAGAATAATACACAATATTGAAGAACATTCAAACCATTTATTTTTAGAATCAGAAATATTGACATTCAATGATTTGGTGCATTTGCAAACAGCTAATATAATGCACAAAACAAACTATAACCTGCTACCCAAGAACATACATAAATTCTTCTCAACAAAAGAGGAGAAATATAACCTTAGGGAAAATTGTTACTTAGAACTAGGGATGTCCGATAATGGCTTTTTGCCGATATCCGATATTCCGATATTGTCCAACTCTTAATTACCGATACCAATATCAACCGATACCGATATCAACCGATACTGAAATATACAGTCGTGGCATTAATTTGGACAACCAGGTATGGTGAAGATAAGGTCCTTTTAAAAAAATAAAATAAAATAAAATAAGTTAAATAAATTAAAAACATTTTCTTGAATAAAAAAGAAAGTAAAACAATATAAAAACAGTTACATTGAAACTAGTAATTAATGAAAATGAGTAAAATTAACTGTTAAAGGTTAGTGGACCAGCAGCACGCACAATCATGTGTGCTTACGGACTGTATCCCTTGCAGACTGTATTGATATATATTGATATATTATGTAGGAACCAGAATATTAATAACAGAAAGAAACAACCCTTTTGTGTGAATGAGTGTGAATGAGTGTAAATGGGGGAGGGAGGTTTTTTGGGTTGGTGTACTAATTGTAAGTGTATCTTGTGTTTTTTATGTGGATTTAATATAAAAAACAACAAAAAACAACAAAAAAAACAACGATACCGATCATTTCCGATATTACATTTTAAAGCATTTATATGTCTACATTGAACAACCTAAACGGGGCTACTGCGCATGCGCTTCACTACTGTGGCATGCTGGGTAATGGAGTTCTTATGTTACCCTGCTCATAACATCACAATATATATCTGCCTTAGGGCCAGGCCATCTAGAAGGCCTTACTGACAACAACTCGTGATCTGATTGGCTATCGCAACCGTCTGTTAGAATGTTTGTGTCCTTTCACTTACAGTGCACGGACGCCCGCATTGTTGATTCTGAAGTCTCTAGGCAGATTTGGTACAGCATGGCAACATAAGCGAGCTGAATTCTGATTGGATAAAAACTCTATAACCTAAAAACAACAGCACTGGAAGGAGCATAGTATGACATGAAGAGAATATGAATACTTTTAGATATTTAGGGAAAGTAAATAAAAAATTACTTTTATCTTTAATAGAGATGTATTTATCGGCCGATAATATCGGCTTGCCGATATTATCGGCCGATAAATGCTTTAAAATGTAATATCGGAAATTATCGGTATCGTTTTTTAAAATTATCGTATCGTTTTTTGTTTTTTTTAATTAAATCAACATAAAAAACACAAGATACACTTACAATTAGTGCACCAACCCAAAAAAACTCCCTCCCCCATTTACACTCATTCACACAAAAGGGTTGTTTCTTTCTGTTATTAATATTCTGGTTCCTACATTATATATCAATACAGTCTGCAAGGGATACAGTCCGTAAGCACACATGATTGTGCGTGCTGCTGGTCCACTAATAGTACTAACCTTTAACAGTTAATTTTACTCATTTTCATTAATTACTAGCTTCTATGTAACTGTTTTTATATTGTTTTACTTTCTTTTTTATTCAAGAAAATGTTTTTGATTTATTTATCATTTTTTATATATTTTTTTAAAAATGACCTTATCTTCACCACACCTGGTTGTCCAAATTAGGCATTATAATGTGTTAATTCCACGACTGCATATATCAGTATCGGTTGATATCGGTATCGGTAATTAAGAGTTGGACAATATCGGAATATCTTATATCGGCAAAAAGCCATTATCGGACATCCCTAATCTTTAATGATGATCAGGATTTCTGGTTATGTTAGGCCAGCAGAGACGGCACACCACTGCGTAACCACAATCATAACTTGTAGGCCTCGCTGTGGTTTCACTGATGCTTTGTGCCGAGAGGTTTGTCACTGGCTCATTGTTGGCTGATGTGCATGCATTACATGGAAGCGTGCAGCTTTGCATATATTTTGCAACTGCCACCGCAAATGCTGTCATTACATATGTCTGTATGTTTAAGACCACACGCACCATTTGCTGAGATCATGTAAGTTTTCTTTTGCATCACTACAGGTTGTCTTCAAAGCAAAGCAGGCTCACTCAGCGTCATTTAGAGGTAAGTCACACGGAAAAGTTGAGTTTCTGATCCAGCAAACCTAAGGAGAAATCTTTCATATGATATTTTCTCTCCTCTATCAAGGAACCCTTTCCTCGTCACTGAAATACGATATACATATATCCTGCTGGGATGTTGCTGAGGCTAAAAGCCACGAGTCCAAGTACGAGCTCTTCTTCACCATGATGGACAGCTGCCATGGACATGCAGACCGTACACGCCCGCCATCACAGGACGAGGGACAAGATTCCTGATACAAGCTCGGAGTGCATCGTGTTCGCACAGTTCTTTGCTGCGTGTGGTTTACCATGAACGACAGCTGCAATAACACAGGAGAGCTGAGGACATACCAGCACCACGTGTACGCAGTGGTGTACAGTGTCATCCTTATACCGGGCCTGCTGGGGAACATCCTGGCACTGTGGGTGTTCAGGGTTTACATCCGGGAAACCAAGAAGGCGGTGGTGTTCATGATGAACCTGGCTGTGGCTGACTTGATGCAGGTACAAATGTTCCAGATTAGGGATGTGCCAATCAGTATGTATCAGATTTTTGTGCAAATTTACGTGATCACCATTTTCGTTGAAAGTTAAAGTACCACTGATAGTCACGCACACACTAGGTGTGGTGAAATTACCCTCTGCATTTGACCCATCCCCTTGTTGAGGGGAGCAGTGAGCAGCAGCGGTGGCCGCGCTTGGGAATCGTTTGATTTAATTAATATCTTTTCAGTGTCTTTTTTAATGTTCAGTGTCCTTGTGGTTAGAGTGTCCGCCCTGAGATCGGTAGGTCGTAAGTTCAAGACTATAAAAATGGGACCCATTACCTCCCTGCTTGACACTCAGCATCAAGGGTTAGGGGTTAAACCACCAAAATAATTCCCGGGCACGGCCACCGCTGCTGCTCACTGCTCCCCTCACCTCCCAGGGCGTGATCAAGGGTGATGGGTCAAATGCAGAGGATAATTTCACCACACCTAGTGTGTGTGTGTCCATCATTGGTACTTTAACTATTAACTTAAATGCCGATCACAAACAACAAAACCCCTCTGGCTGACCCTGTATGTTTTTTTAGTCCCCCAGCTGGCAAGCAGCTCGCAGCTAATTATGTGTCTCCAGTGTGGAGTCGCTCCCCTTCGTTAATCCTAATCACCTCCATTATGGCAAATAAACTGATTTTCTTAGTATCATAATAATCTAACATCATCACTGGAGAACGAGGCTAAACATGTTGCACACCGGGAGCAAGCCAGGAGCAGGGATGCTAAGAGCTATGCTAACTACTAAGCTAGCTTTGAACAACACCAAGACATAAGTGCTTGGTAAAGCTTAAGCAGTGTAGATGGAACCACGTTACAGCAGAAAGAAAGCAGCTTACAGGAGGAAGGGGATTCATATGGCCCCATTTGTCACATTTTACCTGACACATGAAATGTGACGAATTAGGGGACCACTATTCACTTTAGCAATAGAGTGTTAAATAGCTTAAAATGTGTTTTGTGGCAATTACAACTTTGCAGTGTGGCGCTTTCCATCATTTTCAGCAGACTGCATTACAAAATGAGTAACCCCTCACCATCCTCTCATGCAAGACGCACCCTGGAATGGGGCCCAGTGAATCCCTTCCCTGCTGTATAACAGGAAATTAAAACATAGATTAAAAAGAGTCGAGAGAGGATAATATGTACACGACATGTAAGAGGAGGGCGGATTGATCCATCAATTGTTGGTGTGAATACCAAGGGTAGTGATCGATACTAGAGTGATTAGGTCAATATTTTTATTTTCCCAAGATCATTTTTTGTGGGGGTTTTTAACTTTACAAACTCAGATAATAATTCCCTAGACACAGTAGGACTTTGAAGGATTTGAATTAGTAGATAGTAGTTTTCACTTCTGTTTAGTTATTTACTTTATTTTGCTCAACTTATTGTATCCAATAGAAGAAAATCAGCGACTAGTTGAAATATTGTGTTCATATTGTTAAACTGTCAATAGACTTAGACTTAGACTTCCTTTTTATTGTCATTCAGTTTTGAACTTTACAGCACAGATAAGAACGACATTTCGTTACATAAGCTTATGGTAGTGCAGGATAAAAAAGCAATAAGGTGCATATATAAATAAATAAATAAATATATATAAATATATATATATAAAATAAATAAATAAATAGATTACTGTACAGATAAATATAATGCACTTTTTCACATGCGTCCACGTTTATGGATGTATGTTATATTGTCTTTTTTATTCCAGCGAGTTAATCCATTTTGCGGGGAGTTGAGGGGATAATTTAATTATGATACGTTCAAGAGTCTTACGGCCTGAGGGAAGAAGCTGTTACAGAATCTGGAGGTTCTGCTTTGGAGGCTGCGGAACCTCTTTCTAGAGTCCAGCAGTGAAAACAGTCCTTGGTGGGGGTGGGAGGAGTCTTTGCAGATTTTCTGAGCCCTGGTCAGGCAGCGGATTTTTGCGATCTCCTGGATAGGAGGAAGAGGAGTCTTGATGATCTTTTCCGCCGTCCTCACCACTCTCTGGAGAGACTTCCAGTCTGAGGCATTGCAGGCTCCAGTTCAGACAGAGATGCAGTTGGTCAGTAGGCTCTCTATAGTGCCTCTGTAGAATGTGGTGAGAATGGGGGGAGGGAGCTGTGCTCTTTTCATCCCACGCAAAAAGTGCATGCGCTGCTGAGCTCTTTTTACAAGAGCTCCGGTGTGTAGGGACCAGGTTATATTGTCAGTTATCTGCACCCCCAGGAACTTGGTGCTGCTTACTATCTCCACCGCTGTGCCGTTGATGTAGAGTGGAGCGTGGCTGGACTGGTGCTTCCTGAAGTCAACGATGATCTCCTTGGTCTTGTTGACATTCAGGACCAGGTTGTTGGTTCTGCACCAGTCAACCAGATGTTTCACCTCTGCCCTGTAGTCCATGTCGTTGTTGTCACGGATGAGGCCCACTACTGTCGTGCCGTCCGCATACTTCACAATGTGGTTAGTAGTGGACCTGGCGCAGCAGTCATGGGTCATCAACGTGAACAGCAGCGGACTCAGGACGCAGCCCTGGGGGGAGCCGGTGCTCAGGGAGATGGCACTGGAGGTGTTGTTGCCCACTCTCACAGACTGGGGTCTGTCTGTGAGGAAGTCAAGCAGCCAGTTGCATAGGGGGGTACTGAATCCAGTAGCGCTCAACAAATCTCACAGACTGGGGTCTGTCTGTGAGGAAGTCAAGCAGCCAGTTGCATAGGGGGGTACTGAATCCAGTAGCGCTCAACAAATGTACAGTTCATACATGTGATCAGTATTGGTATCGGCCGATCTCACTGATAGATCGGTATTGGAATTGGAAGCAAAAAACCCTAAAGTTGAGTCATGTGATCGGTATCGTCCAATCCCATTAATGGATGATCAGTATTATATTCGGCAGCTTAAAACCCTGTTCGTAACATCCCTACCCTTAATGAATGATTGCTTGATGAATGATGTGGGTCTGACAACTCCTAACACTCTCTTCAGGTCCTTTCCCTGCCTCTGAGGATCTACTACTACCTGAACGACAGCTGGCCCTTTGGTCGCCCACTCTGCATGATCTGCTTCTATCTGAAGTACGTCAACATGTACGCCTCCATCTTCTTCCTGGTGTGTGTGAGCTTGCGTCGCTGCGAGCTCATCATGCGGCCGCTGAGGTACAACACATCCAGGAGAAAGGTGGACGTGGTCCTATGCACCCTGGGCTGGCTCTCGGTCTGCTTGGGCTGCCTGGCCTTCCCCTTGCTGAGACACTCGGACACTACATCTGGTGTATTTCCCCCGGAGGTGGGCGCCCCCCTGCTTGGGCCTGACAAGGTGTGTTTTTCGGAGCTGCCCATGCAGATGGTCGGTGCATCAGCGTCCTGGGCTATCTTGCTCATAGCGGAGCTCTTAGGCTTCATCATCCCCTTCACTCTGGTGTTGGCCTGCACCTGCCTGACCGCCGGGAGCCTTCGTCGGGCCGGAGCTGGAGCCGTTCCTGACAGAGGGGAGAAGCGCAGGGCGTTGAAGATGGTGCTGAGCTGTGCCGCCGTCTTCTTGGTGTGCTTCGCGCCTTACCACATCACCATGCCACTGGATTTCTTGGCCAAGGCCAATGTGTTGAGCAGCTGTGCCCTCAGGGACCTGATTCTCAGATGTCACCCTGTCACACTCTGCTTGGCCAGCCTCAACTGCTGCCTGGACCCCATCATGTATTATTTCACCACCAATGAATTCTGGAAGCGACTGAGCAAGCCGGACATATTGGTTCCGGAGAGTTTGACTGCCAGCAGGCATGACTCTTGACGGATTGGAGGACTTCATGAGTGACTAGTAAGCCTAGTAAGATTGCCATGAGTGGAGTACTTCATGAGTGTGTCAAGCCGCAGAACCTTTGGAATAACACAGCAAACGCAAAGAAGGTATATGTCATTTGTCCATTCTCTTATAGAGAACCTAAACCTATACCTTGTCTGACTCACAAATGTTGGATTTTGATTTAAAACAAAGCTTAAAATCCTAATGTTCATGCATTTTGACGTGAGCTTGCACGCGGTTTTGGATGCCTCTGTTCGCGAGGTTTTGCAGTCTGGCTCTGTGAGGTGGACGTACTTATCTAGACATTAAGTCAAACTCTTAGCCAGACAGGAAAAAGCTCCTCCCCCATCAATTCAGGTTATAAGAAATAACAGAAATTGTATAAATATTTTTCAAATAATCTTGACATGCGTATAATACGGATGCAGTGACATACAGTAAATACTAAGCAGCTTGATTTATGCAGTGTAAATCCATCGGCAAGTGTACCTAATATTGTGACCACTGACCGGGTGAATCTATATAATGTTTATGAAGTTTATTGTCGACCGTGTCTGAAAAAATATAGCGGTGACGATTTCAAGGTATGTATTCAAACAGTGTACTTTGGAAAGGGTGGGAAGTGGTTTCATTTGCAAAATTAAACATCTTCCAGACAGACTTCAAAAGTGTTTAACTTTTTTTTATTGTATTATAATTTATTTTTTTATGTTGTGTTTCTCTTGTGCATTTCTAATTGAAGGTGTTACAGTGGGTGCCCTCTTGTGGGTGGGTTAAATTGGTGGTGAGGGGAAAAAAGGCAGAAAACATTACAATGGAAGTCACAGTGGTATGTCATAACCTGTGAAATAACTTCCAATAAAAAAAGTTTGTTAAAAAAATAGAATAGAATATCCAATATATTTGATCTTGACCACAAATAATTGTTTTAAATGTAGATTAAAGTCATAGGTCCCCTTTAACCATGCTTAAATCATCTGGAACACAAAATCAAAACCGAAAGGACTACTCGGGTGACATTTAAACATCATGGAGCATAATCTGTTTCTAAAACTGTTATATTTAATCTTCCTGGCAATAGATTCACTCACCATCAGATGAGTGCAGATGCACAACAACACAGACTATGAAATAAATTAATACATCTACTAGGGGTGTAACTGTACACAAAAATTTCGGTTCGGTACGTACCTAGGTTTAGAGGTCACGGTTGGGTTAATTTTCGGTACAGTAAGAAAACAACAAAATATACATTTTTTGGTTATTTATTTACCAAATTTGTAAACAATGGCTTTATCCTTTTAACATTGGGAACACTATAATAATTCTGTCCACATTAATCAACTTTAAACTGCCTCAAGTTGTTGCTCAGATTAAATAAAATGACAAAACTTTTCTTCTACATATAAAAAGTGCAACATTAAACAGTTTCAAGTCGACTCATCATGCTTAATTTATTACAGCATTTGGGAAGCCTGTAGTTAATTTTATTATGTAAATGTTATATTTTTATCAACATGTGATAGCAGGGACCCTGCCATTTAAAACTAGGCTGCTCCATTATTAATGATTAATGTAACTATAGCTGAAAAAATAGTACAATAGCAATAGGAGAGACCATTCATCCCTGAACACCATGGAGTTCATGTAGGCTTAATGATGCAGTTACATTATTATATCAACTATCAGAGACAGAAACTCTTCATTTAACATAATGTCCTTTTTTGCCGCTTCAACACAGCTCAATCAACACAAATAACAGACAGACAGGGCTTTGCTGTCCGTAACACACACACACACACGCAAAATGAGCTAAAGTTACGCTAAAAGCGAATTAGCCTTCACCTCAAGCCAGGACTGCGAGCGAGCTGAGCTGCCGTTTGTTTCTAGAACGTCAACGGGCTCATAGTGATGTTACTAGTAGTTGACTAGGAGGTGTTTATTATAATTTGGGGAGAGTCCGCTGCCTGATGCTTACCTGCTAAACACCTATCTGCTAACCCCACCGCAGAAGCACTGACTCCATGCACTCTGAATACGCATTGCTGATTGGCTGTTACTGCTTTGAATATGCACTGCTGATTGGCTGTTACAGCTCTGCGTGTAACCAATCAGACGGTTGTGTGGGTGGGACAGTGCTGGGTGCTGTGTAGAGTACTGACAGAGACAGAGGCAGAAGAAGCGGTGCAGCTTGTTAAGACTTTAGCTTAGGCGGCTACTTAATATGTGAACTCGTTCGGTACACCTCCGAACCGAAACCCCTGAACCGAAACCCCCGTACCGGAACAGTTTAATACACCCCTAACATCTACACAAGTCATTTTCATGCAAAACGTAATGTGAGACTGCACTTAAAAAGGTTTTTACATCCCTACTGGCTCCAAAAAGTAAAGTAAAACTTGGCGAGGAAACAGTCACTGAAGCAGCATTTAGAGCCGACTCCGCCAAAGTTAGTGTCAGCTTCCCAACACGCATCTTTCATTTGCACAATGACGACAAGAAAACATGGAATTAAGTAGGTCAATTCTACTTTATTCACCAAACAAAGTGAGAGCATATCTATACATCTGTGTTGTATCTAATATTCATGTAATCACTTCTGTTACAAAGTTGGGATAAAACGCACACTTCCTGTGTGATTGTCTTCCTGTGAGGTTGTCATTGAAAATTCTCTTTGTTTGTCACAGCCAAATAGCAATAAGCATTCTTATTACAGTTCAAATTAATACATTTCTGACACAACTCAATGCAAATAGGAGGTTCCAATATCTATACAGGCAAGGCCGCTCCTAGCTAAATTGGAGGCCCCCAAATACAAAAATTGTTCACTTTTTTATTCATGTGAAACCATCTTTATACTTTCTTTAATCAAACTTAAATTAAATTTGAAGGCTGTTTAATATTAATACAAATTAATGGGAAATAAATTGCTCAATGATTTCTTTTTTTTAAAGTGCAAAATATAACATGATTAAAACAGCTTCTTGACATGTCTCAGGATTCAATCCCAGTTCCCCTGTTTACCAGCCCAGAACTTTAAACTCTGTGCACCACCGGGGCCGATGAGATTATCTGGGGTAACTTGCCAACATACTCTCACCAGTGACTGAGCAGGAAAGGGCTCGGAATGTTTGTCAGTCATTACCTGACATCTTACATGAGCTTTCTCACTCACGCCCGCACGGATCGCGGGGCCCTATGCACAGTTGGTTATCTGCGTTTAGGGAGGGGCGGCCCTGCATACAGGTAATACTGAATATACATAAACTTATTTATTACGCCTTGTGAGGACTGCGGGGACACGGTAGTTCAAATTATCTGACTAAAAGAAAACAATATCACAATTTTTAAGTGAGCATTTGGACACAAAGGAGGTTGAACACAAGCACTAGTCCTAGAGGGAGCTATACTTCATCAGGTATGACATCATTAGAAACACATCATACAGCAGGACAGCAGACTTCCAGGAAAGGACAGCGTACAACAGCAACTGACATTTCCACGGTGATTTGTGCTATTGTAGTATAACATAAGAATAAAACACATAGTAGAATTCTGTACATCTCCTTGTAAGTTTGCAAAGCTGCTCGAAATAACACGTGTACACACACACACTGCTGTAATGTCAGATGTTGAATACCAGATGCATAACGATGAGTTGAGTCTGCAGGAAAGTACAGCAACACAACAGAGGAAATGAAACCTAAGTAAATCCCCAGCTAACAGGAGGATGCCGTTTGTTAGCACGAGACTAATACTTGAGAGCTAAGACCAATACGGGTTGAAGAGAACGTAGCAGAGGAGGCTAGAACTGAAATCCACAAGTCACTGGGGGATGAAGCAGGAGAATGCAAATAAAAACAGAAGTCTCGGCTCAACGTTGTTTCCTCCTCCACTTACTTCCTATGCCAACTCTCACCCTCTTGCTCGCACGCCCGTCACACTCAAAGACACTTTTCCCTTCAAGCCTTGCAGATCTGGGTCTCGGTTACGAACTTGTTTTCAAAGTGATGGATGGTGAAACACTCTTCTGCGGAGCGCTTATGGATGCCTCCACCTGGCAGAGACAACAAGTCAGTTAGTGTGGGGATTATAACCAACTGAGACAAAACGGAATGCAATATTTGTTTGCTAACAGCAGACGTGCGGTCAAATTTGTTTTCAACAATCATTATCTGACCTGCCGGCTTGGAAGAAATTTGATGAGTATTTTAGGAGCTTTTTGTTGGGGTTGAGTGTGTGATTCCCTCTTTGACTACCGTATTTTTCGGACTATAAGTCGCAGTTTTTTTCATAGTTTGGCCGGGAGTGCGACTTATACTCAGGAGCGACTTATGTGTGAAATTATTAACACATTACCGTAAAATATCAAATAATAATATTTAGCTCATTCACGTAAGAGACTAGACGTATAAGATTTCATCGGATTTAGCGATTAGGAGTGACAGATTGTTTGGTAAACATATAGCATGTTCTATATGTTATAGTTATTTGAATGACTCTTACCATAATATGTTACGTTAACATACCAGGCACGTTCTCAGTTGGTTATTTATGCGTCATATAACGTACACTTATTCAGCCTGTTGTTCACTATTCTTTATTTATTTTAAATTGCCTTTCAAATGTGACCTATACTCCAGTGCGACTTATATGTTTTTTTTCCTTCTTTATTATGCATTTTCGGCCGGTGTGACTTATACTCCGGAGCGATTTATAGTCCGAAAAATACGGTAGTTAGCCGACAATACATTTAAAGAGAGACTGGGAGTGTAATGCGGCTGGAGCTAATCAATGTGTCACGACTGTCACTTCAATTGTAAATGATGTATAATTAACATTTGCAGCTTAAGGTCCGTATCGCCGCAGTGCTGGGTTTTATTTTTTGGGAGGTGCATGTCACGCCACGGTCACAGAAAAATTATCCAGGCTTCAAAGAATGAACTCGAAACAAAACCAGCAAAACGCAACTCAAGGCGTACTCGGAGAGCAGTGAAGCGTACAAGCGTAATAAAGTAAGAATGTGTACATGTTGGCAAGTCTGCCAAATTGGAGGTATTGCCGTATAAGTTAAATAACACGGAGCCCCTAAAGGGACATGGGGGAACATTTTTTTTCAGATATGTATCTCGTGCTCACGCAAAAGTTTCTCATACGCACGAGATGTTTTCCTGTGAGTACAAGAAACATACGGACATGGCGAACATATTTTTTTAGATATGTTTCTTGTGCTCACGGGAAAACTTCTCGTGCGCATAAGAAACTTTTGCGTGAGCACGTGATACATATCTAAAAAATAATTCCCCCATGTCCCTTTAGGGGCTACGTAAAATAACAATTCATCCATCATATTTTATCAATAATATGTTTTAAAAGTTTAACTGTATGTTTGGCCACATTTTAAGGATGTGTGATGCGGCCTGAAATCCATATTGCTATATACCTTGCAGTGTTTCCCACACATTCATTTATTTGTGGCGGTCCGCCACAAAAGAATTACGTCCGCCACAAATAAAAAAAATAAAATACATTTTATTTTTTTTATTTTTTATTTTTTTTGTCCTGTCCAGCTTCTCAGGCAAATCATATAGTTGATGTAGATGCCCATATAGGCTGTTCAGATTTACTTTACAAAAGAGAAGTGTAGGATACTTCTCTTGTTGCCTTATTTGTATTTGACCACTACTGTTTTCTGTTTATTTGTTACTGACTGTGGCAGGACACCTCTGCCTCTGTTTCACTTTATGTTGCTGGTAAATAATATGATTGTAGTAGTAGGCTAAAGTTAAATTATTTAGTATGCACTAATTAAAGGGGCAGAGCTTTAAGAGACATTTTAGCTTTTATATTTTATAAGATATATTTTTTGTAAGAACCACAATTAATAAATATATTTCAGTGAATAACTTATTGTTCAAATCTGTATATAAATATGTACATAAAGTGTTGTAATTATATTGTAAAATGGATGGATGGATGGACGTTTAAAACAAAACTGTTATTATTAATTAGTAAGTATACATTTTTTGAGCCTTTTTAGAGAAAATCATATCATTGTAGTAAATTATGCAAATTACTCGATGGTGTCATGGTGACCACGCCCATAGCCACGCCCCCACCGCCACAGGTATCTTGGCAGTTTATGGGAAACACTGCCTTGTATAATCAATACAGCTGACAATTACTGTATCTGGCATACAAATAATAAAGAAGCATTTCACACTGGCTGCTGATAAGGCTTCTGACGTACAGGATGCAGGAACATATTGCGTCATTTCCAGTTGTATTATTTTCTGAAATGTATTATTAATCTACTTGCTAATTTACTGTTCATAGCTGGTTCTGTTAGATTAGATTAGACATTAGACAAATTTTAATGATCCACAAGGGAAATTGTTCCACACAGTATCTCAGTTACAAAGGATGGAAAGTGTAAGGATGGAAGGGACAAAGCAGGTATAAAATAGACTAAAAATGTACCGTAGTAGCAATATAAAATAACATATATGTAATATCTACATAATACATGTACAGTATATGATATATACTATTATATTATATGTTTATATCGTATATAGAATATATAACATATATACCATGTACAATATTAAAGTATATGTAACAGCTGCAGCATAAAATAGAGAGTAGATCCAGCAGAAAATAGACATTATAAACAAAGAGAGGTAGCTAACTGTTTTGTTGTAACATAGTTTCCTACACTCCTGTTAAAATGTAATAAGCACTTATCCTTCTGTATCAATACTTTACATTAGTTTTGGGCGATACTACAAATGTGAGTATCGATCCAATACCAAGTAGTTACAAGGGCAGCATTGGTCATACCAATTATATACACATTTTTAGAATCAATAAATTATTCGATTTTTTTATGACAGCTGTAATCTGAAAAATCACAGAATGGTGATGTAACAATATCAAATATTAAAATTATTTTGTCTTATTACATAAACATTTTTATAAATTCATTAGAATATTATTAAACAAAAGCAAAAAATACTATTGGCTCTTATTTCTTGAGTTTGTGAACAATAACGGCAATAAAACAAATATGTGATCATTAAAAATATCGATATAATCACTGCAGTAGCAAACATATACTGATACTATACTTGGTATCATTTTTTGTTAATATTGGTATGGATCCGCTCATCCCTGTTTACATTCAAGAGTTCTAGCTTAGCGGTTAACTATGCTTTTTGTATCCTCCTATGCTGTGTAGTGTAGCATTTGTAGCTATTCCTCGTCCTCCAGTGATAATGAGAGACAGTTTATTTGCCACCATGGAGTCGAGGATTACTGATTTTGAACCGGGGCACCACTGTAGTTACGCAACTGTCAAAACAACTCAAAAGAAACGGTCACATGCAGACCTGGGAGGCTGGCACGGCGCTCCATCTTGTAGGTGTCCTTGCCGTTGCACAGTCGGCGAATGTAGAAGCCCAGAGGTTTGATGTCGTCGATGCGCTCGGTCACCACCAGGTCCTCGTGCACCAGGTAGCTGCGGTACGAGCCAGACTGGACAGAAGAACAGGAGATTGTTCTAACACAGGGGTCGGCAACCTTTACCACTCAAAGAGCCATTTTGGCAAGTTTCACAAATTAAAGAAAGTGATGGGAGCCACAAAAAAAATTTACAATTTAAAATGAAAAACACTGCATACAGAGCTTAAATGCTTTGTACTATTTTAACCAGGGGTCTCCGACACACGCACCGGCACGCACTTTAATGTGGACATTTGATGTTAGTGCAGCCCGCGAGTTTTGAAAGAATGGCACTTGATAGCGTCATACTTTCCAATCCTCTCATTTTTCCCCGGGAGACTCCCGAATATCAGAGCGTGATGACACCGCCCTCTACAGTCTGCCCTAACAGTGTACCTGCTTGACCACACGTAAGTGACAGCAAGGCGTACTACCTCAGCAACCACACATCTTACACTGACGGTGTCAATACCCAGAATCCCATGCAGCACTAACTCTTCCGTACTAGTTCAGCAACCACACATCTTACACTGACGGTACCAATACACATCTGACACTGACGGTACCAATACACATCTTACACTGACGGTACCAATACCCAGAATCCCATGCAGCACTAACTCTTCCGCTCAACCAACGCAAGGAGAGGGGGGGGGGGGTTGATGTGTGGGGGGGTTGTGGTAGCGGGGTGTATAATCTAGACCGGAAGAGTTAGGACTGCATGGGATTCTGGGTAATGGTTGTGTTGTGTTTATGTTGTGTTACAGTGCAGATGTTCTCCAGAAATGTGTTTTTCATTCTTTTTTGGTGTGGGTTCACAGTGTGGCGCATATTTGTAACGTAACAATGTTAAAGTTGTTTGATACGGCTACCGTCAGTGTAAGCTGTGTGGCTGATGAGTAAGTATGCTTTGCTGTCTCCTGTGTGTGCGATTAATAACAACATGCAACATGCGGCTGGACTGGCACGCTGTATGTAAATGCTATAGAGGACAATTACTGCAGTGCAATCAGGGCACGCCCTTTATCTAGTATTTATAGTCTAAATAGGATTATTTTTTCCCTGGGAGTTATTTATGAGAGACACTGAGATCCATAAGTCTCCTGGGAAAATCGGGGGGTCGGCAAGTATGTAGCTGAGCCGCATCAGAGTGGTCAAAGAGCCGCATGCGGCTCCGGAGCCGCGGGTTGCCGACCCCTGTTCTAACAGCTCATGCACACACTCCAATCTAATATGAACAAACTACTGTTCTTCCATTACTAGATGGTGTAGACTACGACAATCAATCTCACCCTATATCTATAAACCTTGATTTTTCTCGTACTTGGGATCCATGGCGTTCAGATGATCAACATTTCACTAACAAGTTCTCTTTATGTATTTTATGTGTCTAAAAATACATTTCCCATCATATAAATTATGTTTTTAATAGTAATAAATACCTGTACACACCCCCTTTCCATAGTCAGGCTTAAAATGCCGCCCCCTTTTGGTGTGACGTCATCTACAGAAGGAGAACCCATTTCTCCACATAGAGACTGTGGCTAAAGTCCGTACTACATAACTGATATGGTTAACATTTTTAACAGGAAAGACATAACTATTCCGAACTTCCCTGCTCTTCCATAGACACCATAGCCTGTGTTCCCTCATGCTCTTTCAGCATTTCCTCAAGCATCTTGAGGGAAAACATCAGTAGAACAGGACACAAAATAGAATACTAGCGTTTTTGAGCACCAGGTCTGCACTTCTTTCTCTGTAGGTTCTGACTTAGTCTTTCTCCTGTTGAGGATTTTTCCATCCCAACCCTTCTTCTTCGAAGTCAGGATCATTAAAATCATCCCTGCAAATTACACTCCTCTCGCTTAAGTTTGACTGGAGAGGTCCATACTTTTCTCATATTCCTATCATTTGGAAATGTATGCAGGCTGACCCCTTCTTTACTTGTATTGCTCCAACCTGCAACAATGCATCATAGTAGACATATTTGTTAATAATCCTGCGCACAAAGTCATTAATTTGGGATCAAGATGCTACCAAAACACATATGAACTTGCCTACAGTCTTCTGTAAATCAGGGTTCCCCCCTTTTTTCCACCAGAGACTGGTTTAATGTATGCATTATTTTCACAGCTTTCTACTTGTGGCAGATAAAAACATAAAACAAATTTGCAAGAAAAGTTAGCCTTTGGCTACAATCTGGCACATTAACATTTGATATGTCCATTAATGTTCATTGTCCCACAAAGGACTTGTAATATATATCTATTAAGAAGCTTATTGGTGTGTTTAGTGGGACAGGCGAAAGACAACTTGGAGAAAATGGAGTAGTATAGAAAGTAAAGGCCTACTGAAAATATATTTTTTTATTTAAACGGGGATAGCAGATCCATTCTATGTGTCATACTTGATAATTTTGCGATATTGCCATATTTTTGCTGAAAGGATTTAGTATAGAACAACGACGATAAAGTTCGCAACTTTTGGTCGCTGATAAAAAAAAGCCTTGCCTATACCGGAAGTAGCGTGACGTCACAGGAGGTAGGATTCCTCACAATTCCCCGTTTACAATGGAGCGAGAGAGATTCGGACCGAGAAAGCGACGATTACCCCATTAATTTGAGCAAGGAAGATTTGTGGATGAGGAACGTTAGAGTGAAAAACTAGAGAGGCAGTGCAGGGTGTATCTTTTTTCGCTCTGACCGTAACTTAGGTACAAGGTCTCATTGGATTCCACACACTCTCCTTTTTCTATTGTGGACCACGGATTTGTATTTTAAACCACCTCGGATACTATATCCTCTTGAAAATTAGAGTCGAGAACGCGGAATGGACATTCACAGTGACTTTTATCTCCACGACAATACATCAGCGAAACTCTTTAGCTACTGAGCTAACGTGATAGCATCGTGCTTAAATGCAGATAGAAACAAAAGAAATAAATCCCTGACTGGAAGGATAGACAGAAGATCAACAATACTATTAAACCATGGACATGTAACTACACGGTTAATAATTCTCAGCCTGGCAGAGCTTAACAATGCTGTTGCTAACGACGCTGAAGCTAACTTAGCAACTGGACCTAACAGAGCTATGATAAAAACATTAGCGCTCCACCTACGCCAGCCAGCCCTCATCTGCTCATCAACACCCGTGCTCACCTGCGTTCCAGCGATCGACGGCGCGACGAAGGACTTCACCCGATCATCCGTGCGGCTGGCGGCTAGCATCGGCTAGGCGTCTGCTATCCAAGTAAGTACTCCTTGTTGTGTTGCTACAGCCAGCCGCTAATACACCAATCCCACCTACAACTTTCTTCTTTGCAATCTCCATTGTTCATTAAACAAATTGCAAAAGATTCACCAACACAGATGTCCAGAATACTGTGGAATTGTTCAATGAAAACAGAGCAGTTTGTATGGTGACACATTGGGTACGAATACTTCCGTTGCCGTCGTGACGTCACGCGCATACGCATCATACATAGACGTTTCCAACCGGAAGCTTAGCGGGAAATTTAAAATTGCACTTTATAAGTTAACCCGGCCGTATTGGCATGTGTTGCAATGTTAAGATTTCATCATTGATATATAAACTATCAGACTGCGTGGTCGGTAGTAGTGGGTTTCAGTAGGCCTTTAATTAATGTTTCTGTGCGGCCCGGTAGCGTCACAGTCCCCGGACCGGTCCTTGGGCACCACTGCTGTAAATGACGTCAGCCGGCATTTTGGAGCTAAAAGTGGGCGTTCCAAAATGTGCTGAAACTCGTTAGAAAACCAACCTAGAGTCACTACTGTGTCTATTCTACCTGTAAACTTTTAGGTGCAAAACTCTGAAATAAGTGTCAATGTCAGCATTAGACGGACCCTCAGTGCAGGCGTCCTCAATTACTTTTAATTTGCCAAAGGGCAGGATTTTTTCTCGGCAGACCCATGAGGGCCAGATGGCCGATCACGACATGGAGCATTTGAACACAACTTTACAAGTGCAGCCTGGACATAGAGACATGTCATTTGTGCTTCATTTGTATTTTGTTACGGACAGACATGCCGGGATTAAAGCACACTATCTGAAATGATTTTAAATCTCTGGATTAGCGCAGGTAAAAGTGAGTTTCGGGCGGTGTGTTCATGTCTGTACTCGCCATCAACTGTGAGAAGAGGTCGATGAGATCCTGTGGGGGCAGCACCACTGATGTGTTCAGTGGAATCACAAAGCAGGTCCTCAGAGTCAGGTCCAGATACGCGGTCAGTTTCTACAGAAGACACACGCACACACATCAGGATGAAATTGGAGCATTACATGGACAGGTGTGGCCCTCCCTCCCTCACCCTGTTGAAGTCGTGGAGGATGTAGGCGGGGTCTCCGGCCCTGAAGCGGGGCGGAGGGACGCTGATGACAGCCATGCTGTCCGAAATCTCCACCTCCTCCTCCACCCTTGGGAGATAGTATGGCCGGCTCTCGACATCGCCCCCAGCAGACACGTCACTGAACTGCATAGCGCCGTGATACAGCCTCTGGACGACACAGGTGAGAGAAAAATAGCATCTTTGAGTGCATAAAAGACACCAGATTTAGGTTAAAAGGAATCAATCATCGGATACTGATGGAGCTCCTCAAGTGTGTCAGTAAGTATGCACAGTGGCAGGAAGTCGACGCATAAACTCAAGAGTGTTTACAGCGTATATTATTGAGGCCACTAGGGGGAGCCAGAGTGCTTTAAATGCAGCCTAATTGACCCTAACATGCTTATTGGGTGGTTGCTTCATAAACTGTTTAACTACTGGCCATTTATTAGGTGTTGGCGCTAAAAATGGGGTCCCACAGTAAATTTTTGGGGTCCCACTTTTTTGTAAGCGTTTTGAAAACAAATGATAGATGTATGCATTATCCGGTTATATCTCACATTCTATATTGTGTTATGGAAAAAGGTTGTCATAAAAGTTAATTCATTGAAAAAAAATATAAAAGAAAACACATTTTTATGCATGTATGTATTCAGTTATAAACATTAATTCTTTTTCTTCTTTCCTTCATGGATCTAAACTTTAACGCTGCTGGTATTTTTTTCTGTATTTTTATTGTAATATTTTCAAAGTGTGTTTGTTCTATTTTTGGCCAAAGTAAGACAAAGAAAACAATCTCAAATTGTCGTTATTTTTTTGTTTCAATGCCATGATTTTAATAGTCCAGCCCGTGAGCACAGATTTTCTTCTGAGCTACAATGAGTTTGACACCCCTGGTCTACATCAACTTCATCTGTCAATTCTGAGTTTTATTTTTTATTTTTTATGTTGGTTTTTTTGTTTTCTGCCCTTTTTGTCAAAGAAAACTATGTTTTTTTTAAGGCAAACACACAAAATATGCAAAGTATAAAATATATACAGAATATATATATATATATATATATATATATAAGTGGAATATTTTACGTGAAGTAATCAGCAGAGGTGTGGACTCGAGTCACATGACTTGGACTCGAGTGAGACTCGAGTCATGAATTTGATGACTTTAGACTCGACTTGACAAAATATAAAGAGACTTGCAACTCGACTTAGACTTTAACATCAATGACTTGTGACTTCACTTGGACTTGAGGCTTTTGACTTGACATGACTTGCTACTTTCCCCAAAACCCAAAGATTAAAAAGTTATTTGGGAGCGCTCCGTATCTTTCATTTTCTACGTCTGTGTCTATAAGCGTGTGTGCTGCTTGTCAGCTGGTGTGCTGTCAGTACAATAGCCAATCAAATTAGATCTACGTTGTTTTCATCCCACAGCTCTCATCCAATCAAATTGCAGGACAACCACCGAACATGAGTTGTCAAACAACGCGGCAGTGAGAAACAATTATGCCAGAGTTGGTTTCGTTCGGGTATAAAAACTACGACTTGGTCAACAAAAAACAAATTGCCGTATGCAAATCACGCAGTTCGAATATTACAGACAGAGACGCAACAACTTCCAACTTCGTTCGACATTTGAAGTTCCACAAAGAAGGGTAAGTTTTGAATGTAAGTTTATTGGCTAAGTAACATGACTTTTATTTGCTGTGTAGTTAAATCAGTGAGGCTGTAAACTCACTGCTAACGTTATAACCATAGACATCTTATAAGGGTACGCAGCATTGAGCGCTACTGCCTATTGGCACAGACGAGACGCTGCGCCGCCATCTTGGAGTGGTGTCAAAGAAAACTATGTTTTTTTTAAGGCAAACACACAAAATATGCAAAGTATAAAATATATACAATATATATATATATATATATATATATATATATATATATATATATATATATATATATATATATATATATATATATATATATATATATATATATATATAAGTGGAATATTTTACGTGAAGTAATCAGCAGAGGTGTGGACTCGAGTCACATGACTTGGACTCGAGTCAGACTCGAGTCATGAATTTGATGACTTTAGACTCGACTTGACAAAATGTAAAGAGACTTGCAACTCGACTTAGACTTTAACATCAATGACTTGTGACTTCACTTGGACTTGAGGCTTTTGACTTGACATGACTTGCTACTTTCCCCAAAACCCAAAGATTAAAAAGTTATTTGGGAGCGCTCCGTATCTTTCATTTTCTACGTCTGTGTCTATAAGAGTGTGTGCTGCTTGTCAGCTCGTGTGCTGTCAGTACAATAGCCAATCAAATTAGATCTACATTGTTTTCATCCCACAGCTCTCATCCAATCAAATTGCAGGACAACCACCGAACATGAGTTGCCAAACAACGCGGCAGTGAGAAACAATTATGCCAAAGTTGGTTTCGTTCGGGTATAAAAACTACGACTTGGTCAACAAAAAACGAATTGCCGTATGCAAATCACGCAGTTCGAATATTACAGACGGAGACGCAACAACTTCCAACTTCGTTCGACATTTGAAGTTCCACAAAGAAGGGTAAGTTTTGAATGTAAGTTTATTGGCTAAGTAACATGACTTTTATTTGCTGTGTAGTTAAATCAGTGAGGCTGTAAACTCACTGCTAACGTTATAACCATAGACATCTTATAAGGGTACGCAGCATTGAGCGCTACTGCCTATTGGCACAGACGAGACGCGGCGCCGCCATCTTGGAGTGGTGATCCGCTCCACTCAGTGCAATTCATTTGGCAGGAGCAATGAACTGTCAGCGAATTTAATTCATCTTACCTCACTGAATACCACTGATTTTCACGCGCTTTTTTTGTCAAACATGTAGCTATGATAACGGACACATGTTTTATTATTCATAGTTTGCTTAACAGTAATATAATATTCTTATACGCTATAAATGGCCAGACGTCCGAGATCAAAACTGGGAATATAATCCCACAGAAGGGGGAAAAAAACGGTCAGCTACTTTTAAGTTGAATAAACAATATGATTAGGTTATATATACATGCGTATATCCTACATAAACAATGTATGAATACATTAGATATCTATATATCTTAGGGACCTATAGACTGCAGCAGCAGAGAGTTTATTCTGTCTTGACACTTTGTATTGATATTTTCTATTACATTCTTCCCTTAAATTATAATGTTTACAGTGATTGTTTTATATGTATTTTTTATGTATGTCGCTTTGAATAAAAGCGTCTGCCAAATACTTAAACATAAACATATATAAACACCTGAAAGTCTTTATATCAGCTAAAACCACCAATCTGTTTCACTGGATTCAGAATAAAACCAAATGCTGTCTTACCCAACAATGTTAGTATTTGAATATTGTTACTTGAAGACTTATTGCTGGTTACAATTATACTGTTAAGAAAGTATTGTCTTATATTTTGCCTAAAATGAGAATGCATCATAATCAGTGGCGGCTGGTGAATTTTGTTTTAGGTGGGGCTGAAAGTTTGTAAACCAAACCCCTGTAGGGGGGTCATCTCCCCCGGAAGATTTCTTTGTGATTTTCACATACAAATATTGAAGATCTTTGCTCCTTCTCAACTCTGTGGTTATATTATTTTCATAAAATACAACCAATGGTATGTTAATGTTTGTTTTTGCAAATGTGTTTATTCTGTAAAGGAATGAGTTACATGTTTAAAATTGTTTAAACTATTAAAATGACTGGTTAATAGTGCTATTATGAATTGCAATGTCAGCACTATTTTTTTCTCTGCAATTTCAAATGCACTTGTTTTAATAAATAAATACAGCGTTTTAAAAGCATACACAATCTGTGTAAAAATATTAGTCTGTGGTTAAAAGGACTTGAAAAGACTCGAAATTCAAAATGCAGGACTTGGGACTTGACTTGAGACTTTCTAGTCTTGACTCGGGACTTGACTCGAGACTTGAGGGCAAAGACTTGAAACTTACTTGTGACTTGCAAAGCAATGACTTGGTCCCACCTCTGGTAATCAGAGCCTTGGATAGGTCAATAATTGATAAAAACATTGATTTTGATTCAATATTATGTCTTGAGCAATGATAGTTTTAAAGAAAAAAAACAGCTTTGTTTTATTAGTCAACATTGAAACTTTTTTTAAACTACATTTCACCTGTAAGCGTTTTTATTCCACTTTTGTTATGTTTTTGTTTATTTTAATAAGTATTTTTAGAATGCGCCGTGGGCCTTTAAAACATTAGCTGCGGGCCACAATGGCCTCCGGGCCACACTTTTGACACTATGGATAATAAATGTAATCTGATAAGTCTATCGATAAAAAGCAGAGCCAGGCGACGCATGCCCTTTCCTCATAATGCACAGTCAGCATCTTTGCGTCAGTAAACAATGACGGTGATGACGTCACTGTCAGCGATGCGAACGACGCTTGCTAACTTGTCAGCCACTTCTCCAAGAGACTCCTTTTGAACACTCCTCGCACATTAACACTTCAAAAGGCGCATATTTGCCCCATTTGTTGACCTCTAAAGTATGTTTTTGGGGTGAAAGGAGTCTGGTCGGGTGCTGGTTAGCTTGAAGCTAACAGCTAGCCTGTCTCCATCCTCGAACGATGTCGATCCAGCGGGAGATAAAAGTGAAGTTTCCATGGACTCAAGAAGACTAAAACAAGTCATTTACTGGAGACATGGCACAGGATGAAGTTATAAAGGTTGACTTTACACTCACCTCAGTGTTTACCAGGAAGTCTTTCTTTTGACAGCCCCTCACGGTAAAGTTGTCCGAGTGCAAACTGAGGCGGTATTTGTGATCGATAAAACTTTTGGCGAACCAACATTTCGGAAATTGCACCGGAACGTTCATTACTTTGAAGTCGACCAATAAAAACGCAATAAACGGGTACGGAAATGTGACCCGGCAAATATAAACAAAACACAGGCGGAAAGCGATAATCTATAAAAAAAAAAATCAAGCAAACCGGAGTTTTGACCCGGAGAAGGCAGGGTCGGTAAAAAAATAAATAAAAAATCTGCGTCCCGGCACGCGCAGACTTCCAGAAATGCGCGTCCTATCTGATTTCAATGCGTAAAAAGACACAAAAAGTGTGTTAACACCAACAGTGTGTGTGTGTGTGCGTATACACTACAGTTCAAAAGTTTGGGGTCACCCAAACAATTTTGTGGAATAGCCTTCATTTCTAAGAACAAGAATAGACTGTCGAGTTTCAGATGAAAGTTCTCTTTTTCTGGCCATTTTGAGCGTTTAATTGACCCCACAAATGTGATGCTCCAGAAACTCAATCTGCTCAAAGGAAGGTCAGTTTTGTAGCTTCTGTAACGAGCTAAACTGTTTTCAGATGCGTGAACATGATTGCACAAGGGTTTTCTAATCATCAATTAGCCTTCTGAGCCAATGAGCAAACACATTGTACCATTAGAACACTGGAGTGATAGTTGCTGAAATGGGCCTCTATACACCTATGTAGATATTGCACCAAAAACCAGACATTTGCAGCTAGAATAGTCATTTACCATATTAGCAATGTATAGAGTGTATTTCTTTAAAGTTAAGACTAGTTTAAAGTTATCTTCATTGAAAAGTACAGTGCTTTTCCTTCAAAAATAAGGACATTTCAATGTGACCCCAAACTTTTGAACGGTAGTGTGTGTATATATATATATATATATATATATATATATATATATATATATATATATATATATATATATATATATATATATATATATATATATATATATATATATATATATATATATATATATATATATATATATTAGGGACAAGCGGTAGAAAATGGATGGATGGATGGATATATATACAGTATATTTATATTAGGGCTGCAACAACTAACCGATTAAATTTGATTATAAAAATAGTTGGCGATTAATTTAGTCATCGATTTGTTGGATCTATGCTATGCGCATGCGCAAAGGCTAATTTTTTTTTTTTTTTTTTATAAACCTTTATTTTTAAAATGCAACATTTACAAACAGCTGAGAAACAATAATCAAAATAAGCTTGGTGCCAGTACGCTGTTTTTTTTCAATAAAATACTGGAAAGGACAGAGATGTAGTTTGTCTCTTTTATCCGATTATTAATTGATTAATCGAAGTAATAATCGACAGATTAATCGATTATCAAATTAGTTGTTAGTTGCAGCCCTAATATATATATAATTTATACATTTATAGCATTTCTTTTAGCATGTCCTGATGCTGCGACAAATTGAAATGAAACTCTGAACTAAGTTTCATTGTATTTCGTGTGCAATTACAATGAAAGCATGTAATCTAATCTAATCTTGTTTAGAAAGGGTTATTAGGCAAAGTAGGGCTTGGGGGACAAAACGACTATGGATTTAAATGGCAGTGGTATTTTGACTTTTGTTCACGTATTTCGCACTATTTGACCTTATTTATTTGTAGGCCATAAAGGGACTAACTGTATTACAGTATAAAGTATTCTGTTGATATTGTTACATTGTCTTATACTGTAATGTTGTTACAAATATCGTTGAAAAAAAAAAAAAATCATTGAATTGTTCCCAAATATGTTAATTGCGATATTTTTTGTGTTTTATGTGTGCCAAAAATCTGTCCTGTGTTTTTGTATGATTATAATTAATAGGGGCACAGAGACAATGTAATACAATGTGCAATATTAAGATATTCTGCCTAATACAAAAAAAAAAAGTTATTCATTCTTTATCATTCTATTTTTGATTATTTGTTTACTCTGTGCTATTCTGATATGTCCACTGTCCTGTGTAATGTATTGGTGTTGCTACTTTTGGAACCTTAATTTCCCGAAAAGGATCAATAAAAGGGATCAACAAATAAAAGAAAATATAATCTTAAAAAAAATGCCAATTTTTTTATTTTATATTTAGATGTTGTGTATTCACCATTCCCTCAACAGGCAGCTTAACTAATTCCAAACAAAATAATAAATGTAAATATTAGTCGTGACCAACATGCTTTTGCTGCAGGCAACATTACATGTATTTAAAATAGGAAACACTTTTCCAAGGAAATGTAATGTAAATTGTCTTTATCATTTTGGCATTGATATTATTTTATTTGAACACCGTTATAGTCTAATAGAGGGGTCCCCAACCTTTTTTGCACCGGGGACCGGTTTAATGTAGGCATTATTTTCACGGCCGGCCTTCCACTTGTGGCAGATAAATATAGCAAATAAGTGCATGAAAAATTAATACATGAAAAAATTCACCATACCGTTGAATTAGTGGGAGCCCCTGGCCTTTTCCCTTTGCAAAAAAAGCTTTTCATAGACTTTCGGGTTTTTTTTACTCAGTTTTGCTAGTAGTAGTAGTTTTTTGGGGGCTTTAGTGTCTAATGGGTTATAGGTAGGGGTGTAATGGTACGTGTATTTGTATTGAACCGTTTCGGTACGGGGGTTTCGGTTCGGTTAGGAGGTGTACCGAACAAGTTTCCACACGGACATATTAAGTAGCGTACCGTTGTGTAAACAATGCACACCGAGGCACAACACACGGCATGCTAGCAGCGACCGGGCTAGGACAACATGTAAAAGCCAGAGCTGGAAGACCCTCCTGCCTCGTTAAGATCTCCCGTTTGGGAACACTTTGGCTGCGCGATACAACAATGGAGGACGGAGGTTTGCGGACATTGTTCAGCAGCTGCTTCTGACAACATGCTAACCCATTTGAAGCGTCACCACCGCATTCAAGCAGCCTCTCCTCGGCGAGTCAGGCAGGGCTAAAGCAATAACAAATGTTTTTATAGCAGCAGATATAAGTCCATGTTGCATTAAAAACTTGATTTTGACCCACATCTATGATGGAAGAACAATAAGCCCATATATCCTCTTACTGCCAAGTTAGCCAGGCTGGGGGGGGGGGGGGGGGGTAAGAAAAGTTAATCTGAGGCTGAGTTGACTTGAAACTGTTTAATGTTGCACTTTTTATATGTAGAAGAAAAGTTTTGTCATTTTATTTAATCTGAGCAACAACCTGAGGCAGTTTGATGTTGATTAACGTGGACCCTGACTTAAACAAGTTGAAAAACTTATTGGGTGTTACCATTTAGTGGCCAATTGTACGGAATATGTACTGTACTGTGCGATCTACTAATAAAAGTCTCAATCAATCAATCAAAAAAAGCACTTTATGTAGAAAGGTTTTGTTAAGAAACCATTCTGAGCCTTATCTTATTTAGTTTTTATTTTATATATGTTGACCACATGAACCCTGGGAATGGACCCTGTGTGTATATGTATGTTATGTCATTTGTTTACAAATTTGGTAAATAAATAACCAAAAAATTTATATTTTGTTGTTTTCTTACTGTACCAAAAATTAACCGAACCGTGACCTCTAAACCGAGGTACGTACCGAACCGGAATTTTTGTGTACCGTTACACCCCTAGTTATAGGTGATACATCACATTAGGGTTGTACGGTATACCGGTATTAGTGTAGTACCGCGATACTAATGAATCATTTTCGGTACTATACCGTCTCTGAAAAGTACTGGTGCCGCACCCCTGTCGTCGTCACGTCGTGACATTGCTGGTTTACGAGCAGGCGAGCATGTTTAGTGGCACACAATCACGTAGTACTTACAAGCAGACACAGTGTGTAGACAGAAAAGGGAGAACGGACGCATTTTGGCTTAAAAACTAACGATAAAGGTGAAGTTATAACACTGAAACACCCTCAGGAAGAGGTGCTTTAAGACATGGCTAGCTAGCTAGCGGCTAACGTCCATCCGCCGTAGGCAGTGTTTTAGCGACTTCTAAATCACTAATCCTGGCCTCCATGGCGACAAATAATGTAAGTTTCTAACAAGTGTCATCCCTGCAGGACAAAGAATAGCTAAACATGCTTCACTACACACCGTAGCTCACCGGCATCAAAATGTAAACAAACGCCATTGGTGGATCTACACCTAACATCCACTGTAATGATACCAAGTACAGGCACGTATCTAGTTGATACTACTATGATTACGTCAATATTTTTTGGCATCACAACATCTTCTTTCGTTTTGTGAAATGTATATTATGTTTATAAACTCAGGAAATATGTCCCTGGACACATGAGGACTTTGAATATGACCAATGTATGATCCTGTAACGACTTAGTATCGGATTGATACCCAAATGTGTGGTATCATCTAAAACTAATGTAAAGTATCAAACAGCAGAAGAATACCGGTAAGTGATTATTACATTTTAACAGAAGTGTAGATAGAACATGTTAAAAGAGAAAGTAAGCAGATATTAACAGTAAATAAACAAGTAGATGAATAATTAATTTCCTACCACTTGTCCTTAATAGTGTTGACAAAATAATAGAATGGAAAATGACAATGTTACTGCATACGCCAGCAGACTAATTAGGAGCCTTGGTTTGTTTACTTACTATTAAAAGACAAGTTGTCTAGTATGTTCACTATTTTATTTAAGGACTTAACTGCAATAAGAAACATATTTTTAATGTACTATAAGATTTTTTGTTAAAATAAAGCCAATAATGCCATTTTTTTGTGGTTCCCCTTTATTTAGAAAAGTACCAAAATAATTTTAGTACCGGTACCAAAATATTGGTATCGTTATAACAGTACATCACATTCAAGGACAAGAGCACGGATATACAATAAAGCTAGAAATACTTGCCATTAGATCCAATAGATTTCTGTGGATTTCTCTTTCCATTCTAAAAGTTATGTATTCATATTTTGTGCAATATTTCATACGTAGATACACTAATGTTAGCTTTTTTTTGGTCCAATTTTCCATGTGTAAATACATCTGTTATTGCTAACTACTTGTGTAATAGGACTATGTGCAATCTAATCCATTATTATTATTATTATTATTATTAATAATACCAGCACTTTAACTTACTAGGCCAAATGAGATGTGTATTTCCTTCCTTCAGCACAATTATTATATGCAACAATTTAGCACTTATCCATCTGCCTTATGCACTTTAACTACTGTGGTCACTTTGTTTCTGATCTGCCCTGATCTTAGGTCATCAACCTGCCGCAGACTGCAGATGGAACCTAGATTTGGCTACGATTTGGCACCAAACAGCTCAATTTTTGTTTCATCTGACATCACATGGACAAAGATAAGACCTTCTGGAGGAACGTTCTGGGGTCAGATGAAACAAAAATTGAGCTGAAATCAGAAAGGGCGCGCATTTCTGGTAGTCCGCACAGATTATTTATTTTCCACAACCCTGCCTTCTCCGGGTCAAAACTCCAGTTTGCTTGGTTTTTTTTTAATCGATTATCGCTTTCTGCCGGTGTTTTGTTTATATTTCCCGGGTCAAATTTCCGTCCCCGTTTATTGCGTTTTTATTGGTCAACTTCGAAGTAATGAACCAATTTCCTACATTTTGTTACAAAGATGTAAAAAATATAGCAAATGGCAACTTCCTATCAGGAGTTTTATAATACATCTATGAACAAGCTTATTGGTGTGTGGGACTGGCGAAAGTTAAGTAGGAGAAAATGTGGACCCGGTCTCCGTGCGGCCCGGTAGCGAATGCGTCACGGACCGGTGGTTGGGGGACCACTGGTTGGGGGACCACTGGTCTAATACACATACTAGTTGAGTGATATGATGGACAGGGGGGGTTAGGTCATACTTGCCAACCCTCACGATTGATTTTCCCGGGAGACTCCACAATTTCAATTCTCTCACCTGAAAAAGAGACTATTATATATGTCTCCGTTATCCATAGGTTTATCTATAACCCATAAAGTAGGCAGGCACGGAGCTATTTCTCAGCTGGCACGTTAATACACTGACACATAAGATCCGGATTCCCATCATGCATTGCTTCAAAACTACGGCAAGTAGAAACCCTGTTTCCATATGAGTTGGGAAATTGTGTTAGATGTAAATATAAACGGAATACAATGATTTGCAAATCATTTTCAACCCATATTCAGTTGAATATGCTACAAAGACAACATATTTGATGTTCAAACTGATAAACTTTTTTTTTGTGCAAATAATCATTAACTTTAGAATTTGATGCCAGCAACACGTGACAAAGAAGTTGGGAAAGGTGGCAATAAATACTGATAAAGTTGAGGAATGCTCATCAAACACTTATTTGGAAAATCCCACAGGTGAACAGGCAAATTGGGAACAGGTGGGTGCCATGATTGGGTATAAAAGTAGATTCCATGAAATGCTCAGTCATTCACAAACAAGGATGGAGCGAGGGTCACCACTTTGTCAACAAATGCGTGAGCAAATTGTTGAACAGTTTAAGAAAAACCTTTCTCAACCAGCTATTGCAAGGAATTTAGAGATTTCACCATCTACGGTCCGTAATATCATCAAAGAGTTCAGAGAATCTGGAGAAATCACTGCACGTAAGCAGCTAAGCCTGTGACCTTCGATCCCTCAGGCTGTACTGCATCAACAAGCGACATCAGTGTGTAAAGGATATCACCACATGGGCTCAGGAAAACTTCAGAAACCCACTGTCAGTAACTACAGTTGGTCGCTACATCTGTAAGTGCAAGTTAAAACTCTCCTATGCAAGGCGAAAACCGTTTATCAACAACACTCAGAAACGCTGTCGGCTTCGCTGGGCCTGAGCTCATCTAAGATGGACTGATACAAAGTGCAAAAGCGTTCTGTGGTCTTACGAGTCCACATTTCAAATTGTTTTTGGAAACTGTGGACGTTGTGTCCTCCGGACCAAAGAGGAAAAGAACCACTCGGGTTGTTATAGGCGCAAAGTTGAAAAGCCAGCATCTGTGATGGTATGGGGGTGTATTAGTGCCCAAGACATGGGTAACTTACACATCTGTGAAGGCGCCATTAATGCTGAAAGGTACATACAGGTTTTGGAGCAACATATGTTGCCATCCAAGCAACGTTACCATGGACGCCCCTGCTTATTTCAGCAAGACAATGCCAAGCCACGTGTTACATCAACGTGGCTTCATAGTAAAAGAGTGCGGGTACTAGACTGGCCTGCCTGTAGTCCAGACCTGTCTCCCATTGAAAATGTGTGGCGCATTATGAAGCCTAAAATACCACAAGGGAGACCCCGGAATGTTGAACAACTTAAGCTGTACATCAAGCAAGAATGGGAAATAATTCCACCTGAGAAGCTTAAAAAAATGTGTCTCCTCAGTTCCCAAACGTTTACGGAGTGTTGTTAAAAGGAAAGGCCATGTAACACAGTGGTGAACATGCCCTTTCCCAACTACTTTGGCACGTGTTGCAGCCATGAAATTCTAAGTTAATTATTATTTGCAAAAAAAAAAAAAAAGTTTATGAGTTTGAACATCAAATATTCAATTGAATATGGGTTGAAAAAGGATTTGCAAATCATTGTATTCCGTTTATATTTACATCTAACACAATTTCCCAACTCATATGGAAACGGGGTTGGTATGCTGCCTGCACATTTTGTAGATCAGACTTCTCCATTGAACACGGTGGCCGAACGAATATACTCATTCATGAACGGATTATTTATATATATATATATATATATATATATATATATATATATATATATATATATATATATATATATATATATATATGTATAAGACATACTTGAAAATATATACATCCCCTCCATCTCCCGAATTCGGCGGTCTCAAGGTTGGCAAGTATGGGGGTTAGGTACAGAATACAGGTATAGATAAATAGAAATGTACCTTGGGGGTGAAATAACGATAGAGACAAGCTCCCCCCACGATGAGTCCACTAAGGATGAAGGCGATGCCCAGCAGTGTTACCAAGCAGCGACCTGTGGAACCTGCGATGCCTATTGGAGCTGCACCCAGCTCCGGGTCCTGCACACACACACACACACACATTTTGTAATCAAACACGTTCCATGCATGCATCTCTATTTACAGTCCAATGCTCAATATCTGCACATTTGTGCACATTGCATGAAAGTGCAAAGCCGCCAAGCTGACCGCATCTTGTCCCTGCAGCCGCTGCAGGCCCGCTAGCAGTTTTTTAGTATCAGCCGTTAACTGTTTGCTCACCTTCACCGCGACGGGCTCCTTTCCGAGCGCTTTCTGCGCCAACGCCGGGTTAAAAGCAATCTTCACCATATTTCCGCGAAGAAAATGGTTTTATTTCCAAACGTAGAAAAGAAAAGGAAGCGTAGATGTCTGCGCGCAGCACTATACGGCTCAGTATTATCTGCAAGCTCCTCGTTGTGACGCACTTTGCAGCCTCGGTTTAGCGACCACTTCCGGTGGCCGAGAGCGATTAAAGATGGCAGCCAAAACAAAACCCCTAAAAAAAATGTACACGCGTAAAAACTGCATGTATGGTGTATCTATTTTATTTTTTTGCATGTGTGGTGATATTCATAGTTGCACTCAAATAAGTTACTTACTATTAGTTGCTCTTAATGTTTCGTGTTCTTAATAAACATAAATTGTGTTTGGCGCCATCTACTGGCTGTTAGTGGACACTACCAACATTAAGCAATGTGGAGAAACCGTAGAAATATGGAGGCTAATTTGTCTTTATTAAAACAACTTTTTTTAGACACTGATATTTATGCAACTAAAATTTTTTGCGTTTGTATTTTGTTGACTGAATGTTTACATTAAATTCGGATGTCAATTGAATTGAATAAAAAGGTCAGTGTAAAAAAACCGTATATAAAAATGCAGTTTAAAAAACATGTGCATAAAAATTCAGTCTACAAAATGTTGTGTTAAAAATTCGGTGTAAAAAAAAAATCAGTGCTAAAATTTCAGTGCAGAAAAATTATGTGTAAAAAAAATCAATGTAATTAAAACATTTTTAAAAAAACGCCCATTTCCGGTAAATTAAGACTAAATCATCTCTTTGGCTGGTTTTGAGACGGGATAGATTGCTTCAGTCTTAATTTACCAGAAGTGAGTCTTGAGTTTTAAAGTAACACGTTTTTCTGCACTGAGTTTTTAGATACAAAACGTTTTAACCTGCATTTTTATGCACTGAATTTTTACACAATTGTTTTTTCTACACTGATTTTTTTGTACAAATAAATAAAACAAACTTTACTTTAACAAACTGAATATTTCAATCATCAATCAATCAAAGTTTATTTATATAGCCCTAAATCACGAGTGTCTGGTGCTGCACAAGCCACATCGACAGGGCAAGGAAAAACTCAACCCAATGGGATACAATGAGAAACCTTGGAGGGGACCGCATATTTAAACACACACATTCTGCACACAAATTCAATGTGATTGTCAGCATTATACAAAAAAAACATTTAAAAAAATTAGAAGACAAAAAAAATCAATGACATCAAAAAAAATGTTGTATAACAGACACAAATTAACCTTCCAAAGAGGGATGATTAAAACAAATCAAACAACAGGGATGATACTAATACTAATATTTTAACAATGAATAAAGACATAAACAATTTAGGACAATGTTACAATATCAACACCATCATACAAGCAATTTTTTTTTATTAGGCTGAATACACTAGTTTTAGAAATGAAAGTCAAAATAATATAAAATACTTCAACAATAGAGCAAACACTATTATTAGCTCTAATTCTAATATATTTTTTAGGGGGATTGGGCAAAAATGTGCAAAGGATTTATTCTCTGTTTGTAAACAATCTAATAATGTTAAGTACAATGGTATCTCAGCATGGGAGTTTGATTGGTACTGTGATGCAACGCTTATCTTGAAAAACTTTTATTGCGAAACAAAGTTGTGCATTGAAATTAATTACATACGTGCTCGGCCCTCACAAAACAGCACCAATTTAACTTTTTACATGTCTTTTAAAAAGAAAAAAATCAATTAACTGTTCTATTAAAATATTTTAATAGAATGTACTGCAAACAACTGCAGTAGTTTTATAAAGTAATGTAATAATGATGTACGACATCTACCTTGGAGAGTGAACTTCTATGGTATCTACTTCCAGTTGCTTTTCCATATTTACTTGTCCTCCGTTTAATTATTAATTTTACATCCTCATTCTGCTTTACAACGGTGCAGACGAGCAGTGCTGTGCTCAAAGTGCTTTGCAAAGTCGGCTGTTTTTTGAGGATTTTTTTATTTAATTCAATGAATATCATCCATTCGTATGTCAAGCTCTAGCTACAGTATATGCTAATGCTTGTGAGTAAAACACAGGATTCTTTGGTTGGATCTTACAGGGTTCACTTTGTCAATCATTACGGAACCGGAATTTTTTCTCTCAGCCGGAAGCATAACAATTAGCAGAGAGACAGCTTGTATCCTGAAAAACTACAAAGCTGAGGTATCACTGTGTAACAATATCAACAATGTAACAATTAACATGCCAATAACCACACAGATGATGTCTGTGAACATAAACTGAGATGGGAACTGAAAAATATCGATCTCATCAGCTGGTATCAATCCGAACCTGATCACTACCCTTCACATCAATATTGTTTGATAAAGCAGATGTAGATAAGCCTGGAGAGTGAGGCACAAGGATGACGTCAGGTTAAAGCGACTGTTGTATGTTAAGATGTGTGTTAAATAAACGTCAGCATGTACCCTCCGAAAAAGTTTTTGTCTGACAAAGAGTGATTACGGACGCCTCGGAGGCTACGTCATTGATATTTGGATTGATCTACTCACCCGCATATATAGTGAAGATGAACAGAAAACAGTACATATTCAAAACCACTTTTCAATCATGGATACATCTATTTTAAAACCACTTCTGATAAGAACTGCATACAATTTTAGCGGCCAAAATATGCATCTTTACAGACAAGGCAGGACTTTTAACCTTTAACTTACAAAAGTCTGCTGAGGTCTTTTTCTGTTGTTATACATTATGCAACCAATTTCTATTGGTAATTAATATGCCTATTAGGGATAGGTACCTTTCACATTTGAACCGATACGGTACCAATTCCCCGTACCAGAAAATGCATACTGATAATCAACAGTACCAATTCTTGATACTAAAAAATATTAATTGTTTTCAATTATACTTTTTTTAATTTATTGGAACATTGAAAACATTGCTGAATACGATAGCTGCTGTCCAGTTTTTATAACTTGTTATATTATTACATTTCTGAGTCAATTGTTTTGTTGCTATTGGTGATTGCAACATTACAAAGGGGCAGTTTAACTGAGTTTAGCTCTCAGTGCTGCTGGAGTGATGGCCAAGTGCTAGTGTTTAAGATGTAACGATTTGAACAATTTACATTACGGTTAATGTGACCAAAATTAGCAGCATTATTACATCGCAATATTGTTGAATGTGCTAAAAAAAAAAGTACTTATATACACACTGAAATCGTTCGATTTTTTTTTAAAACTACAATAAAAAGACAAATTGTCAGAAATCACACTATTTTTCATGTTTAATGTCTTAGTATTTTATCAGTTTTTTAATGGCTAAACTTTTATTGCTTTGAATATTGGTATGTACTTGGGCACTTTAATATTTTTTACAAAGGAAAATAGTGTTGCAATTTAATTTATTATTATTTCTGGTGAGAATTCTTCTCTTAGGTTGTCCTCCTCTTTTCAGCGGTCTTTGAGCAGACCGTATAACCACCTGCATATATCTCAGCCCAATCATTCTGTGCCATGACAGCACAGTTTGTAGGTTCAATGTGCACAATTGAATAGCTTAGTTGATCACACAGCAATGTGTTTATAAAAAAGTTTGGATTGAGGTGTGTTGTTTTTCATTGAAGAAAAACATTAATGTCTCTTGCTTTCATTTTAGCATTCCAGATAGCGGTTTATCAAAGTGCGGTTATCAGTCACGGTTTAAAGCGTTCAACCTGATTTAAAATTGTAATATTACCGTCTGGAGTTGTTTTATCAAGTTAATTGTTACCATGTATCGCTATATTCCTAGTTAGAGCCGACTGACTCTGCTACAGTACTATTTGTGACGCCTGCGCTACCTCGGTTTGGCAACATGGCACAGTTGGATTTTCCATGAATCGATGCCCTGTAAAACAGGCGGGATTCGGTCAGTGCCAAAAAAAAGTAACCGATTCGGTGCCCCTCCCTTGCCTATAATGAACAAAATGTAGACATTAATATCATTTATTTTATTTACAGTGCTGCATTAAACTACACTTCTGCTTCACCAAGTGAAGAAAATGAAAACAAAAAAGGGAAGAAGATGTCTGATTAGAAACAACTCATCACCTGTGTGCCTCATTGCCTCTTTGTCCTCAAACGACAACCTAGAATTGGCTCTCTCATTCACTCCGCTGTGATTGTTTTCACCGGCTGAGCCTGTACTTTCCGAAACCATCTCAAATAATCATGTTTCATTAAGTATAAGCACTGCGGTCAGAGCTTTTGCCTCAGTTTTTTTTTAGTTGTTCCAGCCACTAAACATGAGAAGAAATGACACACAGTTAAAAAATGTAAGGAAATAAAAGCTGTTTGAATTTTTAATAAACATTTAGGATTACAGCATGACCACTACTTGCCACCATTTAGCCTGAGGGATAGGCACCAAATTAGGTACTTTTATATGTAGTGGCTGAAGTCTGTCGGTACTAGCGGGTACTGATTCACATAAAATCAAACTGTGCCATATTTCGATACCTTTGTTGCATGTCACGTCCAGTGTCAAACCCGGCAGAGGCTCAAGCATTTGGCCGGGAAACAAGGACTCATAGCGGACTCAGCCGAACTGCCTCTGGGTAATGTTACAATGGCACCGCTATAAATAGTTTGTCTGCATTAGTGCTTATAATAACAATTTAACTAATAATTGGTTAATATTCAAGTCACAAAATGTGAACAGAGTATTGTTGGCGGTTCCTAACTTGTCCAACCCACCTAAAGACGAAATTAAATATGATTGGATTTCATCAATTAATTTTGTCACTGTTTTTTTCAACACACATTTGTTTTGACTCGTTATCGTCCTATTTTAGTCAAGGGAAAATGGGTCATTGACGATAACTAAGTCGATAAAATGTTGTCAACAAAATTAACATTCCTTAACCTAAACTTAAAGCTGGAGACGTGTTCCACCTCTTCCTGGTTTTATGTGTAGACGGTTTTTTCCTGTAGTCTACTACCATTTCCTTGGTTTTCTTAGTGTTCAGATGCAGGTTGTTGTTTTTACACCACCCAGGGAATGTTTGGACTTCTTCTCTGTAAGCCGCCTTGTTGTTGTTGTTGTAGATCAGTCCTGCAATGGTGGTGTCGTCTGCAAATTTGAAGAAGGTGTTGGAGCTGTTGGTGGGTGTACAGGGAGTTGAGCCATTGGGCTAAGGATGCAGCCCTGGGGTACCCGGGTGTTGACGATGATGGTGGAGAGAGGTCCTGTCACCCAGCCTGACCTGCTGGGGTCTGTTGGAGAGGAAGTCCTGGATCCACAGGCAGAGGGAGGTTCGTGGTGGCAGCGTGTGCTGGGCTGGATGGAGTTGAACGCGGAGCCGAAGTCAACCAACAACATTCTGACGTAGGTGGTGGGTGAGGGCAGTCATGTGCCGCTCTGGTGAGATGGCGTCGTCCGCAGATCTGTTGGCTTTATAAGCAAATTGGTGTTGATCAAAACCAGCTGAAATGCAGGATTTGATGTGTGACAGTAACAGTCTCTCCATGCATTTTATGATTACCGGAGTCAAGGCAACTGGCCGGTAATCATTCAGGCTTGAGACAGCCAATGTTTTTTTGGTACTGAGATGATGCTCATTGTAGTGATTTGTTGAAGATGGGTAGATGGGAAATCGTTACAATCAGACTACCGTAGGCCCCAGTCAACACTAAAATAAACAATTAAGACACAAACAGAACAGTCCTCCTACGTCATTTCTATCACTCAACACGCGTTGCAACTGAATGTTGTCTACATTCTCTGCTTACGTCTGCCTTTCCCTAGCCTCCCAGCCAATCAACATGCAGAACACATGTAAAGAAAGACAAACATTGGCAGAGAAAGCTGCATGTAACACACCTGTTGAACAGTGAATGAACTATATGTGGAACGTAACATAACATAGGACCCAGTCAATCAATCAATCAATCAATCAAAGTTTATTTATATAGCCCTAAATCACAAGTGTCTCAAAGGGCTGCACAAGTCACAACGACATCCTGGGCTCAGATCCCACATCAGGGCAAGAACAAACTCAACCCAATGGGATACAATGACAAACCTTGGAGGGGACCGCAGATGTAGGGTCCCCCCAACCCCCTGGACGACCGGTGCAATGGACGTCGAGTGGATCTAGTTAATAATGTGAGAGTCCAGTCCATAGTGGGGCCAGCAGGGGATCATTTTGATTGGAGACAAGTCAGCAGCGCAGAGACGTCCCCAACTATTGCACAGATGAGTGCATCAGTTTGAACAGCTGGCGCAACGTGTATGGTCACCTGATAACAGTTTGTTACAATATAAATAAAATAAAGAAATACTAAAAACAGTTTTTTTTTTCCTATATTCAAACAGTGTTACTGTTCAAAAATTGTGTAATGTTACATGTACTAAACCTCTGCTTTGTTTTTATTGAATACTTAGGCCTACTACGCTAATGAATTTTATTGTTGGTCATTACGGTGGTACTTGGGGAGCCAGGTGTTTTTTGAGGTGGTACTTGGTGGAAAAGGTTAGAGAACCACTGCAGTACAGTATTGCAAATGAGACACAGAAGTGTAAGAGCACAAGTCAACACCTAGGCAGCAGATTTTTTTCCAAATAAAGAACATTTATTAACACATTTGAACACACACAAAAGTACCAACAATTGGTACCATTGAGTCCCAAGTACCAGGTATTGGTACTGTATCGATTACAAAGTGAAAGGTACCCATCCCTATAGCTTCCACAAAACTAAGGCTGTGTTGCACTTTCTGTCTCCCTAAAGCAGCTGTACGCAAAAACGATTCAATCTTGTACTCTAATGAATTTAAACAACCACTTAGCGAGCATAATACAGCCTATTCATCTTCGGAATGAATATTCCACTCCGCAAAAGTGCTGCATCCAGCTGGCTGTGCGCTACCTGCCAGCGTTCCTGCCCACACAAACACACGGTCTTCACTGCACTGCGTGGAAGCGCTGGTCAGAGCCATGACGCAGTACGCCTGACACATATCCTCAATCCTCTAGGCGGTGGTGGTCCTCCGCTTCCACTCTCTTGACTCAGTTAGGCTTGTACGTACGAATAAATAAACACTTATTGCTGCATCTACGCTCCAGTTCCATGCAATATTGTGGCACCTCTCCAGATCTCTATGAAATTCAACCATAAGCATAAAGCACACACGCACTCCGCCAGGCTATGACATTTCCTCTGCTAAGCAGACAGATTGGACCGGTAATCACCACTGAAAGGTACATAAACAGTGCAGCTGATTTCTGTACCAAATTCCCTCTCCACTCCGCCCTCACCACTCTCTCTGAAAAGCCTAAATGATCCCGAAGGTTTGTTTATGGGCTCGTCTTACGCCGTGTTTGATCTGTGAGCTTGCCCACACATGCATGCATGGACACACACACACACACACACACACACACACACACACACACACACACACACACACACACACACACACACACACACACACACACACACACACGCACACACACACACACGCACACACGCACACACACGCACACACGCATACGCTGCAGGACAGAGGGAAAGCCAACATTAACAGTAATAGCTGAGATGATAAACAAAAGACTTAGATTTAATCCTGAGGGCTTCTCAGCATTACACACAACAGAGGAAGGGAAGAGGAGGCGGAAGCTGAGGAGAAGATGGAGTTTGGAAGGGAGTGCTGCATGGGAGTGATGACTGGCCAGGACACAGTCTCATGCTCGGATGGGTTTTCCGAGGAGCCGACTAACAGCAGATTAAACTCCTCGTCCCTCCACATGACGTCTTTGATGCACTTTGTTTCACGCACTAAAATCGAAACATAATTCCTACAGACAAACACAAAAGTACCATACATTTCGGACTATAAACAGCTACTTTTTTTCCCGACGCTTTGTACCCAGCGGCTTATAAAACCGTGCGGCTAATTTATGGATTTTTTAATTCATTTATTTATTTATTTTTGTCCTGTCCAGCTACTCAGGCATATCATATTGTTGATGTAGATGCCCTGTACACATTTACTTTACAAAAGAGATGTGTGGGAGACTTCTCTTTTTGCCTTATTTGTATTTGACTTTATTAAATGGAATTATATTATTATTTGGTGCAGCCGGGCCGGAGCAAGAGGGGATGGAATGAGAAAAAAAAGGAAGACAGAGGGGGAAATTGCGGGGACAAGAGGGGCATAAGACAGAGGGACAAAAACAACAACAGCAAACGCAACAATAATAACAACAACAACAACAACAACAATAACCGAACAACATCGGCAAATATGTACAAGTATGATAGTAAAAGTGTAAACATTGATTGATTGATTGAGAAGTTTGACATCTTAAAGAATTGAATCCATGCAATGCTTTAAAAAGACAAATGGATGGCACAAAAAGCCAAAAGGCTTGTTTCCATTGTGGTCCATTATATATTCATCACATTTGATACATTCAATAATAAAATATATATAACCTGTAACATGTAAAGAAGCAAAGAAGCAGTTAGTGAAATAAATAATAATACGGAAATGACAATGAGCATTATTACACTACAAATGGAGCAATACAAATACTGATAGAAATAGCACTATTGATAATGAATAATAACAATAATTACCTTTATTATCAACAATACAATTGTTCAAATGCAACAATACATATATTTAATGATAACTTCAAATACAAAAGAAAGCAGATAAATGAAGGGAAATATTTTTCTTCGCTGACGGCCATAATAGTTTAAAAAATAATAATAATAATAATAAAAATACAATGAGTTGTTTTATTGTTTGTGCCATGGCGCCACCTGGATGAGTTTACTCACTGCAGGTGCTGCAGTGTCCTTCCATTTACCGGTATTGCTTCTTTTTTTTTTGCCCACGCGCATTGCCGTTCGGTCTTGTAGCCATCCATAGCGTTCTACTCGTATGGATTCATCATTCATCACTCCAAGTAACGTTTGTAAGTTTTACAGCATAACTAAAACGGTTTATACTAACTAAACAGTCCCATGTCTGTACGAGTGTTTTCATGCGTATTTGTACGTGCTTTCGTAATGTAATAAAGCCAGCGTCGTTAGCAATATTTAATTTGCTAACACGTTTACGTTAAAACTCATTTGTATACTCTAGCCTTTAAATAGACCCCCCTTTTTAGACCAGTTGATCTGCCGTTTCTTTTCTTTTCTCCTCTGCCCCCGCCTCTCTTGTGGAGGGGGGGGGGGGGGAGACACAGGTCCGGTGGCCATGGATGAAGTGCTGGCTGTCCAGAGTCGGGACCCGGGGTGGACCGCTCGCCTGTGCATCGGTTGGGGACATCTCTGCGCTGCTGACCTGTCTCCGCTCGGGATGGTTTCCTGCTGGCCCCACTATGGACTGGACTCTCACTATTATGTTAGATCCACTATGGACTGGACTCTCACTAATATGTTAGATCCACTATGGACTGGACTTTCACAATATTATGTCAGACCCACCCAACATCCATTGTTTTTGGTCTTCCCTAGAGGGGGGGGGGGGGGGGGGGGGGTGTTACCCACATATGCGGTCCTCTCCAAGGTTTCTCATAGTCATTCACATCGACGCCCCACTGGGGTGAGTTTTCCTTGCCCAAATGTGGGCTCTGTACCGAGGATGTCGTTGTGGCTTGTGCAGCCCTTTGAGACACTTGTGATTTAGGGCTATATAAATAAACATGGATTGATGACGAGTGTCTGTGTTAGTGTTATTAACTTAAAATGGCATTCTTTTTGCATTGTTTTAGTTTCACAAATTCCATGGTAAACTCACCAAGTCGTCACCGTGGAGGCATTGAGTCTGTTTAGCTGATTGGAGAGCTGGATTCCGTTGCCAGTGTATTCATGACGATGACTTCTGTTTTGTTTGATCAGTCGTTTTACTGCCGTGTTACAGACACAGTTTGGAAACAATTAAGGTATGTAAATAAACATTTACAGAATCTTTGTGTGTGAATAACTCATTTCACCACGTATATATCTGTGTAAATAACTAATTTCACCACGTATATATGTGCGGCTTAATATTTGGAAAACTTTATTTTTTTTCTAAAATGTAGTGGCTTATATACCGGTGCGCTCTCTGGAAAATACGGTAGTGTGCGTTACAATTATGGCTTCAATGCCAATATGTCCATGTGGTCTGCAGTAAAAGTTCAATGAAAGCAATCAAATCCACAGGACACACACATTTGTGCCAACGTACCAACACACACAGCATGCGCGAAAAAAATATTTTGTGCGTGACATTACTCACGCACATGAAGCACATGCTTTACATGCTAAAGCGGGATGCAGGCCAAACATGTTGGAAAGTGCTCAGTGCTGAATGACATCAGTGACATGTCTTCATGTGGAACCACTATAAACTCCATGCTTCTTTGCGGAGACGATGCTGTGGTTGCATAGATGGACAGATCTTTGTGGTGGCCTCACCACACAGACACACACATACACACACACACACACACACACACTGTTGGACATCACATATGGCTCTTAGACAAGGGTGACAAATGAGTATTTCCTGTAAGTATCAGCTTCAAAAGCTACCTTCGCTCTCTTCTAGCACTGCCTGTCTCCTTCTTTTCATCTTCAGTGCTTGGCATCCCTCAGGGAGATGCAATGATACTACGCTGAAGGAGCGCCAGTGTTGGTGGTCGGGAGGGAGGGATGTCCGCATGTAGATTAGGATTGTGTTGCAGCGGCTTTCTGAACGTTTGTGTGAAGTTGTTCCCTATTGATTCTCATACGACTGATTTGTTGCACAAGGAAATACGCTGGGTTACGTCTGAGCTGGTAAAGACTTAGGCATGAGTAAGCCTGGGCTGATAGCCGATAAGTCAATTGAATTATGATAAATGAAAATTAAGTCGGTAAGTTTTCCAGACGGTTAGTACCGTATTACCGTATTAAATTAAAATGATCAAAGAACCGTCATTTATAACTGCACTTTCGTCTTTCCCCATTACGAAACGTCACTCCCCAACTTGTATAACCACATGACTGTTTCATCAAGTGAGCGACAGTAATCACATTAAACATGAAGCATGTGCTCTTTTTGCGCTAAGTGATCAATAAACTCGACAGTGTCAAGTTAAAACAAACTGACTCCGTTCAACAAGAAGTGAACGACACTTCCGGTTTGGAGTTCGCGCGCGTTTGGCTGTTTTCGAAGTGGGGCTGTTGAGTTTGGCAATCGCCTTGTGCAAAGCTAGTACAACTTTTTGTACTTTTTTGTATTTTTGTGCTTTTTTGGCTTCGCTGTGTCACTGTGCCGTGACACTTTGTAGCTTGTGTCGATCGGTGCTGCGAGCTAGCACACCGGAGCCGGCTAGCATTACCGGCCTGAGATACGGAGGTGGATTTTTCCTTCTGTTGCTGGATGCGTCGGCAGATAGATCCTGATGCCTGCACCGAGGAAAAGCCCCACATCGGAGGAGTTCGAGGAGATGAGGCTCACACTCCTTTCCCTGTGCGGTGATGTGACTGCGGTGAGGGAGCACCAGGAGCAGCTTTTGGGTCTACTGGAGGAGGTGAAACAATTACGCCTCCAGAACGTAGAAAAAGATTGGCGCATTGTGGACCTGGAACAGCGAGTGGACGAGCTGGAGCAATATTCCCGCATGAATGATGTGGTCATCACCGGGATCAAGATCAAGCGGTGGCCGCGGACAGCGGGGAGCCCAGCGTGCAGGAGGCACAATCGGTGGAGCAGCAGGTGGCCTCCTATCTCCAAAGCAGGGGGATAGAGATGGACCTGGAGCACATCGAGGCTTGTCACCCACTGCCCATGAGGAACCAGAGACCAGCCGCTGTCATCATGAGATTCGCAAACAGAAAGAAGATCGCACTATTAAGGCAAGGACGCAAACTCAAAGGAAAAGATGTTTTCATAAATGAACACTTGACCAAGAAAAATGCTGACATTGCAAGGGTCGCACGACAACTTAAAAGGCAAAGCAAGATTCAACAAACCTGGGTAACGAACTGTAAGATCTTCATCAAACTAAATGGGACGCCGGAGGAAGCAAAAGTCTTGGTGATAAGGAAAATAGAAGATCTTGATAAGTATTGACATTGATGCAGTACTTGGTATCAATGTAGCTTGTGACTTTTACATCATCTCAATGCTACCCACACCAAGAACACAGACCACACCAAGTATTGATATGGACATGTTACAGAAGATCCTCCAACATCAACAAAAAGAACTGGACATGTGTGAGTATCAAGAGCACACCACAACAGAGACTGATATGGAGATAGACCCTGATAATAATTTTTTCTCTGCAATTATTAAAAACTGTAATTATTTTACCCCCGAACAATATAAAAACAGTGTAAAATCAGAAGATAGTCTATCTATAATACATTTCAATAGTCGAAGCATGTACACTAACTTTGAGGCTATCAAGGATTACTTGAAAGAATTTAGTCATCCATTTACCATTATTGCAATTACAGAAACCTGGTTCAACAGTGATAAAGGTATTGATTTTAGTCTGAATGACTATGAATTAACATACATAAACAGAATAAATAAAATAGGAGGGGTCGCATTGTACATTCATAAATCTGTTACATTTAAAGTTTTAACAAACATGACCATAGCAGTCGATGGATTATTTGAATGTTTAACAGTGGAAATCCTAAATGACAAAAAGACAAATATCTTCATGAGCTGTGTATACCGGGCACCTGGTTCAAGCATAGAAACTTTCAATGAGTGGATGGGTAAACTATTTTCCTCTGTGAACCAAAAAACCATATTTATCTGTGGTGATTTTAACATTGATTTGTTAAACTCAACCAAGCAAAAACATGTTGATGACTTCATTGACACTATGTACAGCCTGTCTCTATATCCAACCATAACCAAACCAAGCAGAATAACAACACGTAGTGCCACAATCATTGACAACATTTTTAAAAACATTATGGGAAATCAAGTCACCAGTGGCCTATTTATATGTAGTATCACTGACCATTTACCTGTTTTTACTTTATATGACTTTCATCTCAAGAAAACCAAAGACACTATGGCAAAAATCTCTAAACGAATAACAACTGAGGAAACAATCTGTGCCCTAAACAATAGTTTAGCATTTCAGGATTGGACTTCAGTATACAGAGAACGTGGACAGTGCTTATTGTAATTTTTTAGACATCTTTACTTCCCTGCATAATAAACATTGCCCCGTAAAAGAATATTTTATAAAAGGAAAAAATAAAAATAGCCCTTGGATCACAAGAGGGATAATTAATGCCTGTAAAAAGAAAAACAATCTCTACAAACTTTTCATCAAAATAAAAACAAAAGAAGTCGAACAACGATACAAGAAGTACAAAAATAAATTAACTGATATTATAAGAACAAGCAAACGGTTATATTATCAAAAAAAAACTATATGAAAACAAAAATAATATAAAACGAACTTGGGATGTTTTGAATAGTCTAATAAAACAAGGATATTCCAAGTTGACATATCCTGATTACTTTATTGATGAAAACGGTGAAGATTATAATATGAGTAATGTAGTAAACAAGTTCAATAGTTTTTTTGTAAATGTTGGTCCTAAATTGGCTGTTGATATCCCAGATAATGGAGTTACAAAATCAACTATTGAACAGAATTCTTCGTCATTCTTCCTCTCAGCAACAAATGAGCAGGAAGTGACAAACATTGTGCGGAAGTGTAAAAGTAAGTGCTCCACTGACTGCCATGATATCAACATAATATTGGTTCAAAAGGTTATCCTGAATATTGTAAAACCCTTAACCTATATATGTAACATATCATTCCAGACTGGCTGCTTTTCAAGTCAAATGAAAATCGCTAAGGTAACTCCGCTCTTCAAAAGTGACAGCAAACACACTTTCACCAATTACAGACCAATCTCTCTTTTGCCTCAGTTCTCAAAAATCTTAGAGAAACTATTTAACTCTCGACTTGAATCTTTTCTTGAGAAGCATCATATAATCAATGACGGTTAGTATGGCTTTAGGTCCAAAAGAACAACTTCAATGGCAATAACTGAAGCTATTGAGGAAATTACTAATGCACTGGAGCATAAAAGATATGCAGTTGGTATTTTTATTGACCTAAAGAAAGCATTTGATACCATTAATCATTCAATTCTACTAGATAAAATGGGAAGATATGGAATTAGGGGGCTGGCTGGTGACTGGTTAAAAAGTTATTTAACAGGGAGGGTACAGTTTGTTAAAATGGGTAAATTTTTATCTGATACTCTTGGCATTGCTTGTGGTGTCCCCCAAGGGTCCGTGTTGGGGCCAAAACTGTTTAATGTATATATTAATGATATGTTTAATACATCCAAAATACTGAAATTTATACTTTTTGCAGATGACACAAATATATTCTACAGTAGTGATGACTATAATGAGCTCATAAATACAGTAAACACAGAACTAAACATGGTAAAAAAAATGGATGGACACAAATAAATTATCTTTGAATATAAATAAAACTAAGATAGTAATGTTTGGAAATCGCAACATAACGTCTGAACAGAAAATAAGTATTGATGGTACCCAAATTGAAATCGTAAATGAGAATACATTTTTGGGAGTAATAATTGATAGTAAACTATCATGGAAACCTCATGTCAGACACATTAAAACAAAAATCTCCAAAAGCCTCTCAATTATAAACAAAGCAAAACTATACCTCAATGAAAATGCACTCCGTACTCTATACTGCACCTTGGTACTGCCATACCTTACATACTGTGTTGAAGTATGGGGGAATACTTACCACAACACAAATCATCCTCTGATCATATTACAGAAAAGAGCAGTACGGATCATTCACAACGTTGGTTATTTGGAACATACTCATAATCTGTTTATGCAATCAAAGTTGCTCAAATTTGATGACCTTGTTAAATATAATACATTAATAATCTTATATAAAGCGTTTAACAAATTATTGCCACCTAATCTACAACGTTTTTTTATAAGACGAGTGCAAGCTCATAACTTGAGAGGCTTTGGATATTTCTTATTGCCGAGAGCTCAAACCACTCGTAAACGTTTTTGTGTGTCTGTATGCGGAGTAAAACTATGGAACAAACTGGACTTACAACACAAGCAATGCCAAACTATTAATCGATTTAAACTATTATACAAACATGGGGTCTGGTTCAAATATAGAGATGAGGGTCTTGAATTTGACCTGCTGCTATACTCTGTCTCAAAGTGTTAACATGTGCTCAATGTTTCCTTACCATTATTGTCTATTACCATTGTTGGTATATTCATTATTCCTACGTTGTTGATACAAATAATTGTTACAGTGTAATAATTATTGTTACCTGTGGTAATGCCACTATGATACAACATCTGTATTATAATCCTTGAACAAAGTGAGAGTGAAACTCATGTGAATAATCGCTGAATGGAGAACTGGGGGTGGGATTAAATAAATTATCTTCTTCCCACTCCCTTTCAGGCAAAACTGGACAACAATGCACTATATTAATTTATATTATTATGTTTTGTCAACTTGTATGTGTTTGTCATTGCCTGAAATAAATAAATAAATGAAAAAAAAAATGAAACTCACGTGACGTCACATAAACCGGAAGTGAAAACCTGTTCACACTTCACAATTTAAAATAGAAGATAAACATATTTAAACACACAAATAAAACAAATATGGCTCTTTTGTCTTGAAGCTGAATGCTTAACGTATGCAGACGACACGGTTTTCTTCGTTCATGGTCACACTAAAGACATTGTTGTTGCTAAACTCACTAAAACAATGTCCTATGTTACAACTTGGTTGCAGGAGTGCTGTCTGCAGCTAAACCTTTCTAAAACTGCGGGCATGTATGTAACTAAAACAAAAAAAGGATAATCTGACCCCGACAAACATATTAATGGAGAAAGAATACAAATTGTCAGCCAATATACCGTATTTTTTCGGACTATAAGTCGCTCCGGCCGAAAATGCATAATAAAGAAGGAAAACAAACATATATAAGTCGCACTGGAGTATAAGTCTCCTTTTTTGGGGAAATGTATTTGATAAAACCCAACACCAAGAATAGACATTTGAAAGGCAATTTCAAATAAATAAAGAATAGTGAACAACAGCCTGAATAAGTGTACGTGAGAACGTACCTGGTATGTTAACGTAACATATTATGGTAAGAGTCATTCAAATAACTATAACATATAGAACATGCTATACGTTTACCAAACAATCTGTCACTCCTAATCGCTAAATCCCATGAAATCTTATACGTCTAGTCTCTTACGTGAATGAGCTAAATAATATTATTTGATATTTTACGGTAATGTGTTAATAATTTCACACATAAGTCGCTCCTGAGTATAAGTCGCACCCCAGGCCAAACTATGAAAAAAACTGCGACTTATATGTTAAGAACTGGTCAAGGGGGTGACCCCGGAATGCAGAGACGGGAGGCAAGTTTGAATAACAAAAGGGAATACATTTAATGAGTCCAAAAAGTGTAACAAAAAGCGATGGGTCAGAAGTGCACACCGTGAATACTTAAATGAAACAGGTTTCTCAGTGGTCGGCAGGGGGAGAAGCCAGGGCACACTAAACACAGGGTAAAGTCCTTGTTGCCTCAAGGAGGCTAGGAAACAAACACAACAACGTTAGGAATTACAGGACTAAGGAAAAACAACGTACCAGGACTGACGAGGCGAAGCAGGCGCGTGCACATGGAAGGTGCAGGATAAATTAACCGAAAAGAGCCAGCTGTGGGAGGCGAGCTTAAATAGTCCTCGGTAGAAATAGGTTGCAGGTGGGCCTTAGTGTCCGTCCCTCGCTGGAGACTAATGAGCTGAGGAAACACATCACAACAAAAGAGAAGGCAGGGAAATAAAAACACAACATTATAGTCCGAAAAGTACGGTAAATATCTTGGGTTAATAATAGATTCAGAGCTTTCCTTTAAAGCCCATATTGCCAAATTGTGTAAAATGGTCAAGTTTAATCTTGAAAATTTTCGTGCAATTCGAAATGAAATGTCAACTGAAGCTGCAAAATTGTATTTGCATTAGATTATTTTCTGCCACTTCAACTACTGCCTTACCAGCTGGTCTCAGGCTGGTCAGAGTTAAAAAAAACCCAATTGGAAATCTTGTACAAACAAGCAATTAGGGTTATGGATTAAAAAAAAAACCTAGGCACTATCATCACTGTGCTCTAAAAAAATACAGTATTTTAAACTGGGACAGTCTTCACACATTTGCAGACTTAAAAGTGACCTATAAAGTACTGCATGAATTGGCTCCAGATCCTTTGGCAGAGTTCATCATCCAAAGAAACAGCCGTGAGCGTGTCACTGGAGGCGCTGTCAGAGGTGACTGTTATATTCCTCTGCGCAGGAGCACTTTCAGTAAGTCGGCCTGGTCAGTAAGGAGTGCAAATGTGTGGAACTCAGTACCTGAGAAAGTTAAACTGGTCACAACTTACAAGGCCTTCACAAAAACATTTAAAATGTGGCTTATCAACGCTTACAGCTAGCAGTAAAAGATGAGCCTGTTTTGATGTTAAGATAAATGTTATGTTGTGATGTTGTATTTTATTTTTTATCATATCGTATATGTATTGTGTAATTTGTTTTCTTTTTCTCTCTCTTTCTTTTCTTTTTCTTTTAAATTGTAATTTTACTGTCTTTTTACATCATGGCTGGGGGGACAACAGATAAAAACTAGCCTTCTGGCTAATTCTGGCTTTTTTAACCATGTGTAGTCATGTGTTTTATGAAATTGCATTGTCCCCTTTGAAATAAACTAATCTTAATCTTAATCTTATGTAGCCACAACAATATTTGATGTTTCCTTTGCCAAGCAGGTATACAGTGTATTTATTGTAGTTAGTTATTAAAAATATTTAAGTGTGTGTATATGTACTTTTTGAGCACTTTCAACAATACCACGATAATAATGATAACCGTGATCATTTTGGTCACAATAACTTTATTTTAGTCATTTTGTTTATTGTTTTGGTTGTGTATATTTGAGTGTCCCCCACGGTGTCTTTAACAGAGACAGAACCTATTTTGTTTATTTTGGTTGTGATTTTTATTCAAGTGCAAAATTTTGCCAACACACAGAGTTTTATTTAACTTGGTATATAAATGTTTTCAATTACAATGTTAAAATAAATGAGAAATACAAGTTATTTGCATTTGAAATGGTATACTTCCATTATTATTATGTATTGTCACTGCATCAGTGGTTAATTGGGTCTCCAAAAATAATGGCAATAATATTGATTATTGGCAATAATTTGTAGGTCAATATATCGTGGAGCAAAATGTGTTACAGTTGCTACAAAAAATGTTGGTCTGTCCAATTAAAAGCACGAGGAACGTCGAACTTCCTCAAACTAGCAATGTGTCTTAGAAGGGCAGATCATTACGTACTGTATGTATTCGGTGGTCATGCCATTACAATTAATGTACTAATTACCATTCTGACCCCTCGTTTTTTGTCCCTGTCTTTCATATTTCATTAATTGTATTTCTCAGCTGCTCTAGTCATCAAAAGGTTACTCTGCTTTTTTTACCACCATTATCTTAAAAGTAGTACCGTATTTTACAGCTGTTTGCTAAAGGTGTGTTCACATTTACTATAGTCTCGACCAAAAATGAAAAAAGATTGTCTTTTGGCCATGCAAAGAAAGCCCAGAAAAGAAAAATATTACAATAATTGAAGGACATGATGAGGCAGTTTTTGTGAACAAATATTGAGTTGAATACTTGGGTTAATTTTATATTCTGCAAAAACCTCTGAATATATATTTGAACTACACTGTGCACATCCATAAGCACTCAGTTGTGAATGCTTCATGAACCATCGTTAAAATTGCAAGAAAAAAAATGCATAAATCAGAAAGCGCCGTCTCTATCTGCCCTGCATTAATAGGCCGTTCTAATGCTAACAATATTGGCACTTACTTCATAGTTATGGACCTAATAATTAGGTCCACAGGTACAATGCCCACTAAAATAGTAATGATTTCAGCCTTGTTTTGAAGGCCCACTTTTAGCTCCAAAATGTAGGCGGGCAATTTCATATTGCATAGTAAGGGCCTGATCTACTAAAAGTTTAAATTATAATATTAAAACATGTGCAAACTTGATAGCACATGCAAAGCTGATTGACTAAACTTGTGCGCAGAAGATTTTAGGGAGCAGAATAAGGAGCACAATCCATTTAGTGTGTCTGTCTTTATGTATATGCAGAATATACGCTGGGAGGGGAAAAATGCAATTATAATTACTTAGCACACGTGTGATTTATCATGTTCAGCACGTCTAAAATGTACGTGCAAACTGACAGTGGCGCAGAAATAGCTAAGCGAAAGGAGGCAATCGTGCTGCAGCTCCGTCCTATGTACGCTTGCTAACATATATGGACTGTCAAAGAATTTAATAGATATATTGTCTATTAAGCAATATCATTTTATAATTGTATAGCTGCTGGATGACTTAAGGGGCTGATTAAAACAAATTAAATTGATGAGTGTCTGCTGGCGTTTTTTTCTTAATGACGTTCATTTCTTCATATAGGAGATAATATTAACATATTGTATCTTCATTTGAAAATAAATTATTGCTATATACATTTTCTTTTGGAACAGGGCGCACCTTCAGCTTGCTAAAAAGTGGATTCCATTGTCGATTCACTGCAGAACTGCTTCTAAAATCAGAAGTTCAAACAAACACGCTCAACCCTGTGAAGTATGGTTGGGTGCTGAATCATTAAATAAATATTAAAAATGATGTACAAAGGTACAGGAAAGCACTCCAATTATAGTATTTATTGCCACAAGACCGTTTCAGGTAAAACCCACATTTTTAGAAATAGATATGCATTTCATTTTTGAATAACTATTTAAAAAGTATCACTTTTGTGGTTACTTGATTGTTTGTGGGGCAGCACGGTGGAACAGGGGTTAGTGCATGTGCCTCACAATACGAAGGTCCTGAGTTCAATCCCCCAATTTATCTTTCTGTGTGGAGTTTGCATGTTCTCCCCGTGACTGCGAGGGTTCCCTCCGGGTACTCCGACTTCCTCCCACCTCCAAAGACATGCACCTGGGGATAGGTTGATTGGCAACACTAAATTGGCCCTAGTGTTGAATGTGAGTGTGAATGTTGTCTGTCTATCTGTGTTGGCCCTGCGATGAGGTGGCGACTTGTCCAGAGTGTACCCCGCCTTCCGCCCGAATGCAGCTGAGATAGGCTCCAGCACCCCCGGCGACCCCGAAAGGGACAAGTGGTAGAAAATGGATGGATGGATGGATGATTGTTTGTGTTGATATAAGAAGGGATACTGCTTCTAAAATGCCCTTAAAAGGGTCCCATAATGGTGTGCTACATGTTTCAAAACATAGCAAAACGCCTGGAGCATGATAACATGACTGTGCAGTATATATATATATATATATATATATATATATATATATATATATATATATATATATATATATATATATATATATATATATATATATATATATGTATATATACGGATCACGATTGAAGCCAACAAGCAAACCGTCAACTTCCTCGACGTCACTTTCAACCTGAGAAATAACAGCTACCAACCATTCACGAAATCCAACACAACACTCCAGTATGTGCACCATGACAGCAACCACCCACCCACCACCACGAAAAGAATACCTACCGGAATTAATAAAAGGCTACCGATGCTGTCATCTAGCAAAGCTGAATTCGACCAAGCAACCCCCCGTACCAAAAAGCACTTGATGAAAGCGGATACAACTTCACCCTCACCTACGAACCCACGCCAGGAAACCAACCAAAAAAGAGCAGAAAACGAAACAACATTATCTGGTACAACCCCCCATACAGCAAAAACGTCTCACCTAATATTGGCCACAAATTCCTCACTCTGATCGACAAACACTTCCCCAAAGGCAACATCCTAAGAAAATTATTCAACAAGAACAGCATTAAATTGAGCTGCAGGTGTATGAACAATATACGACAAATTATTTCAAATCACAACAAAGAAATTGCAAAGGGGCCGTCTGCCACTAGACCAGGGGTCGGCAACCCGCGGCTCCGGAGCCGCATGCGGCTCTTTGACCACTCTGATGCGGCTCAGCTGCATACTTGCCGACCCTCCCAGTTTTCCCTGGAGTTTAACGGACGTCAGTGCCTCTCCTAGAAATCTCCCGGGGCTAATATTCTCCGATTTTCACCCTAACAATTAAATTGTACCTTAGCGGCACTGCAATAATTGTCCTCTATAGTCTGTACAAATAGCATGCCAGCCCAGCCACATGTTGTATGTAGCTTCTGCTTGCTAATGTAGGAGACAGCAAGGCATACTTGGTCAACAGCTACACAGCTTACACTGACGGTGGCCGTTTAAAACAACTTTAAAACTGTTACGTTACAAATATGCGCCACACTGTGAACCCACACCACACAAGAATGACAAACACATTTCTGGAGAACATCCGCACCGTAACACAACATAAACACAACACAGCAAATACCCAGAATCCCATGCAGCCAGTCTACATTATACACCCCCCGCTACCACCAAAGACCGGAAGAGTTAGGGCTGCATGGGATTCTGGGTGTTTGTTTTGTTGTGTTTGTGTTGTGTTACAGCGCGGATGTTCTCCAGAAATGTGTTTGTCATTCTTTTTTGGTGTGGGTTCACAGTGTGGCGCATATTTGTAACGTAACAGTGTTAAAGTTGTTATATACGACTACCGTCAGTGTAAGCTGTGTGGCTGTTGAACAAGTATGCCTTGCTGTCACTTACGTGTGCATTGTGCATGCTGAAGCTGCATTCAACATGTGGCCGAGCAGGTATGCTGTTGGAGCAGGCTGTAGAGGGCGCTAAAGGCAGTACCATCACGCCCTGGAACTCGGGAATCTCCCGGATAACTTGAGAGGGTTGGCAAGTATGACGCTATCAGGCGCAATCGCGGGTCGCACTATCATTAAATTGTTATATTAAGGTGCGGGCGTGTGTCTGAGACCCCTGGTTAAACAATAGCACAAAGCAAAAAAAGCTTTGTATGCAGTGTTATTTCATTTTAAATATTCAAAAGAGTTTTGTGGCTCCCATTGTTTTCTTTAATTTGTGAAACTTGTCAAAATGGCTGTTTGAGTGGTAAAGGTTGCCGACCCCTGCACTAGACAGAGCGACTCCAAAACCAACAAAGACTGCAACTGTCCCAAGAAACCTGATTGCCCTCACAACGGGGGGTGCTTACAAACATCAGTCGTTTACCAATCAAAGGTAACACGCAAGGACATTAACACATCCGACACGTACGTAGGATTAACCGAGGGAGAATTCAAAGCCAGATGGAACAATCACAAGGCTTCTTTCAGAAACCAAAGCCTGCGGAATACTACAGAACTCAGCAAACACACTTGGAACCTCAAAGACAATAATGTTGAATATTCAATAACATGGCAAATTCTTGCATTCAGCACACCTTACAACAGTGGTAATAAAAGATGCAACCTATGCTTAAAAGAGAAACTGTTTATTATATACCGTCCAGACCTGTCATCCCTCAACAAGCGCAGCGAGATTGTACCAGCATGCCGTCACAGAAGGAAACACCTCCTAGGTAACACATGAGCCGATCACCACGCCCCTACGCCTGCCTGTACCTATCCGTTCTGTGCCCTATATAAACCATGGTATATGAATGCTTCTATTAAAATCTCCTGATGATTGAGGGAACCCCTCATGAAACAGGCCTGTAGAGATGAAGTAGTCTTGTGATTTTTTCTCACACATACATATATTGCGCTCTATCACGGTATTGAGCACTATTTTTTGGATAATCTAATTAAGACACACATATATATATATATATATATATATATATATATATATATATATATATATATATATATATATATATATATATATATATATATATATATATATATATATATATATATATATATATATATAAAATGTGTTGGTTTATTTATACTGTATGTAAGTTCTACCCTCCGTTCGTTTTTTAAGAAAGTGATCTGTGACCCTGTCGTACCAAGAAGGCGTCTTTTCCAGGGATTTGACAAGTGTCCTCTCAATGGCCAGGCCTTGGCCCATGGTGTTGCGGGTGTAGGACTTGAGCCGCTTTAAACAGGAGAAGCTCCTCTCTACACCTGCAGATATAGCTCCAATCATTGCCACTAATGACAATAGTTTGTACACCTGTGTGCATTTGTATGCATTATAAATGTATGTTTGTTGTTCAATTAAAAAAAATAAAATAAATAAAAACATTCAAATTCGTTCCATCTTGTCCAATAGCGACGCTGAGATCATTATTCATGCGTTCGTTACGTCTCGTCTCGATTACTGTAACGTATTATTTTGGGGTCTCCCTATGTCTAGCATTAAAAGATTACAGTTGGTACAAAATGCGGCTGCAAGGCTTTTGACAAAAACAAGAAAGTTTGATCATATTACGCCTATACTGGCTCACCTGCACTGGCTTCCTGTGCACTTAAGATGCGACTTTAAGGTTTTACTACTTACGTATAAAATACAACACGGTTTAGTTCCAGCCTATCTCGCCGATTGTATTGTACCATATGTCCCGACAAGAAATCTGCGTTCAAAGAACTCCGGCTTATTAGTGATTCCCAGAGCCAAAAAAAAGTCTGCGGGCTATAGAGCGTTTTCTATTCGGGCTCCAGTACTCTGGAATGCCCTCCCGGTAACAGTTAGAGATGCTACCTCAGTAGAAGCATTTAAGTCCCATCTTAAAACTCATTTGTATAATCTAGCCTTTAAATAGACCCCCCTTTTTTAGACCAGTTGATCTGCCGTTTCTTTTCTTCTCTCCTCTTCTCCCCTGTCCCTTGCGAGGGGTAGTTGCATAGGTCCGGTGGCCATGGATGAAGTGCTGGCTGTCCAGAGTCGGGACCCCGGGTGGACCACTAGCCTGTGCATCGGTTGGGGACATCTCTGCGCTGCTGACCCGTCTCCGCTCGGGATGGTTTCCTGTTGGCCCCGCTGTGGACTGGACTCCCGCTGATGTGTTGGATCCACTGTGGACTGGACTTTCACAATGTTATGTCAGACCCACTCGACATCCGTTGCTTTCGGTCTCCCCTAGAGGGGGGCGGGGGGTTACCCACATATGCGGTCCTCTCCAAGGTTTCTCATAGTCATTCACCGACGTCCCACTGGGGTGAGTTTTTCCTTGCCCGTATGTGGGCTCTGTACCGAGGATGTCGTTGTGGCTTGTACAGCCCTTTGAGACACTTGTGATTTAGGGCTATATAAATAAACATTGATTGATTGATTGATTGATTGAAATTATCTGCCATTATGTGCAGCTTGCTACCTAGCTATCTCGCTAGCTGGGACTGGCGCGAGGCTAGTGCGAAGTGTGTCCTCCTGTGAGTGCTTTGAGACGGCGGAGGGGCTCAGCAGCACCCGCTGCTCGGTAGGGACAGAAACTGCAGAGTGAAAAAAGTCAGTTTTTAAACCCAGAAAAACACCAGAAATAGAAGCTCTATTTGTCGCTGGTCATTTTTAACAAAGAAAATGTCGCTAAGAGGATCAGGACAGTCTCTGGTTCAACTCAGAACAACAGAATGAATATTGAAAAATGCTCCCACAGAAGTTTACAACACAAGATCACTGATTTGCTCATTACGCTGTCACTCAAAAAGGGAATCAGCCTTAGACGGATCGTCCAATCATCATGCAGAAGTTGAGCGTCCGGGCCAGCCGAGGCCGGCCCACTGCCCCATAGACCACCAGAGACGCTGAGCGTCCGATGGGCAGGACAAAGCCCAGCATTAATCCAATGACTTGTCTCCTTTCGCTGCAGTGTATGAACTCTGTGGACGGCCAGCGTCTACAGTGTTTAAAGCACTGTGAAGCTGCGGGAATGAGAGAGAGGAAAGCCGCGTCATTACCAGTGATAAGAAGCTGATTCTGAACAAAAGAGTGTGTTGTAGCGCATAGTTAGTCAATAACATGTACACACAACACTATATATTTAATCATATATTTTTTGACATTTTAGGGGAAGCTGAGCTTCCCTTGTAGTCTTAGAGCAATCGCCTCTGATATACATATATATATATATATATACACACTACATATATATATATATATATGTATATATGTATATGTAAACACACACACTGTATATAAACTGTTAATAAAGAATTAAATAGAACGCTTTATTGTCATTAAAACATGAGAGCGTGATGAGATTACAGGTGGATATTCTTTTGGGTGCAGATAAAATTCAAGACAAACAAAAATTAACATGCTACAAATAAATACCAGTACAAACAGCAGTGCAACAGTGAAAAACAATGTAAGTTATTGTTACAGACACAAAGACCTATATACGTACACATGTTCACGCACACAAACACTATTTTTGCAGACATTAAATGTAATTATTTCCTTTTTTCTCTGCCACCCGGTAATAGTGTGCAGTCTGAATCTTATATAAGCCAGCCACACAGGCGGCTGGCATCTGCTACCAATGCTTCCCTATCACGGGGGGTGTAGTGGCTCAGGAGTCAGAGACACACAATTACTACAATACGGCTTATAGACATTAAATAAATAGAAAAAAATGTTCACCCCAAAAGGATGAGTCAATAGAAACATTGTTGTAGGAGAGGCACATTAAAGATTAAAGATTAACATGTGAGGTAAAGCACTGGAAAATGAGAACATCAAGTTAAAGATGGAGGGATGAAATTAACAGGTGTCTGTTATGCTCCTACGACACTTTGGGGAAATCACCTCATCATCCAGGGACAGCAGGGAGCATCTATAGTACTCTCGGTCACACTCACACACCTATACACACACACACACACACACACACACACACACTTGCACACACACTACTGAATTGTAGCCAATAAAATCATAGCTCTGTAAATCACTTCCAGATTCTGTGACATCACTGTCAGGTTCACAGGAGGAGCAGAGAACGCACACACACACACACACACACACACACACACACACACACACACACACACACACACACACACACACACACACACACACACACACACACACACACACACACACACACACATGCACACACACAAACATGTGCACAAAAAGTCTTTCCCGAGGGAAGGCATACCACTAATTTGTATTCTGCCCTCAATTACTACACATGGGTCGTCTCACTACTTTTTAGGCCGGCTTCCTTTGTTCAACACGGACAAAAACTTACTGTCCTCACGTCATTCACCAGAGGGCTGTGAAGGAGTGACAGATGTAAGCTCGGATGGCAGAAAGCTACGAAACCACATTCTTCCATAATACGTGCAAGTACAAGAAGTCAAAAGCCGAATTTTCACTGATTTATATTTCTGGGCACAAGGGAAAACATGAATCCCCTTTCACATGATAATGGCTTCTGAGGAGCAGATTGTCGCTAAACATTTACTCATTAAAAACCGCAAACTGCCAACACAAATATGCAACTTGAATATGAAAAAATAATCAAATGAATGACCGTGTGTCAATACCTGCCTCAAAATGTTGCACAATTTGCATCTGTGGTTGAAAATGAAGGTTGCACTCACGAAAAACTGAGAATACTCAGAAAAAATGCTTTCAGCCATGATTTTTCTCAGAATACAGGATTATAGTAAGTGCTTAAAAAATAAATGTTGGTAACAGGCTTCGTTTTGTGGAGAAAAAAAAAACTCATAGGAAAATTATTGTACACATTTTTTCACAAACCATCCCCATGTTTCTTGGTACAATTTCCTGTGACATGCTTCTGTCGAAATACCCCAGGATAAAACAAATAAATACATAAAAACATTACACAACATTAACCTTTTATCAGCCTCTCTTATCAGTGCTGTTTAGAGCAGCCTGTTTTAGGGGGCGTTCCTTCACACCACTTTGGGCCTGCTCTACTAAAGGTAAGTATGTACTAAAACACGTGCAAACTCAATGGCACACGCAAAGCTGATCTACTAAACGTGTGCACAGACGATCGCATCTCTTCACTGAGCAAAATAAGGAGCGCAATCCATTCAGCGTGTTTGTCTTCATGACTGTGCACAATAAAAGCCGCCTATCAAAATGCCAACAGTACTGGGAGGAGAAAGTGCAAATATAATTACTCTACACACACAGTTTAATTCATCAAGAATAATACTCAACTGCGAACTCTATTTTACATCTTTATTTAGCACATGCAAACTGACACAGTTACACACACGGCTGTGAGAAAGGAGACGGTTGTGCTGCAGCTCCATCTTCAGTGTGCTTGTCAACATACTGTATCCATCCATGCATCCATTTTTTACCGCTTGTCTCTTTTGGGGTCGCGGGGGGTGCTGGAGCCTATAACAGCTGCATTCGGGCCGAAGGCGCAGTACACCCTGGACAAGTCGCCACCTCATCGCAGGGCCAACACAGAGACAGACAACACTCACACTCACATTCACACACTAGGGCCAATTTAGTGTTGCCAATCAACCTATCCTCAGGTGCATGTCTTTGGAGGTGGGAGGAAGCCGGAGTACCCGGAGGGAACACACACAGTCACGGTTAGAACATGCAAACTCCACACAGAAAGATCCCGAGCCCGGGATTGAACTCAGGACTACTCAGGACCTTTGTATTGTGACTGTAAAAAATAAAATAATCAGACATATTGTCTATTCAGCAATATCATTTTATGATTGTATAGCTGCTGGATGACTTAAGGCCATCAAGATGTATTGTTAAAATATTTCTTATGTGAAAAAAACGTCTTGCAATATGCATTTTCTTGCATATTCTTCTCAGTCGGTGCCGCAGCCTCTTTCGTGCGCAAAAAAAAAGAAGAAAAAAAGGGATTTTAATGTAGATTCACCACAGGACTACTTCAAAAATGCCCATAAAAGTGGTACCACATTTTTCCTACCATAGGGCACACTGGATTATAAAGCGCACTGCAGATGAGCGGGTCTATTTAGGTCTATTTTCATACAAAAGGTACACTGGATTGATTATAAGGTGCATTAAAGGGGTCATATTATGATTTTCTACATTTAAAACACATCCTTGTGGTCCACATAACATGTAATGGTGGTTCTTTGGCTGGGGACGGCGTGGCGAAGTTGGGAGAGTGGCCGTGCCAGCAATCTGAGGGTTACTGGTTCAATCCTCACCTTCTACTATCCTAGTCACGTCCGGTGTGTCCTTAAACAAGACACTTCACCCTTGCTCCTGATGGGTCCTGGTTAGCGCCTTGCATGGCAGCTCCCGCCATCAGTGTGTGAATATGTGTGTGAATGGGTGAATGTGGAAATAGTGTCAAAGCGCTTTGAGTTCCTTAAAAAAAAAAGGTAGAAAAGCGCTATACAAGTATTACCCATAGTTACAAAATGTTGCTGACTTACAATTACTGACTTATAATGGCCAAAGGTATAGATGTATGTGTCCAAGTTTAAGGAACGGCAGGCTGTCTTCTTCTCATGGATTTATTACAAATTTTGCAAGCTGGGTAACGTTTGCTGTGGTCTGGAACAACATGGCACACAAACAACTATGAGAAATGCAGCCAATATTACATACAGACAATGTGTCACGAGACATGCAAATATAAATTAAATACACAGAGGACATAAGTAAAGGAAATTAAATGAGCTCAAATATACCTACAAACGAGGCACTATGATGCAATATGTCCATACAGCTAGCCTAATTAGCATGATAGCATCGATTAGCTTGCAGTCATGCACTGACCAAATATGCCCGATTAACACTCCAACAAGTCAATAATATCATGAGCCAAGATGAGACAAAGAAGGAGTGGCATAAAACACGTTTTTCTGTGGCAGCATCGGAGAAAGTTGTACATGTAAACAAACTACGGTGAGTTCAAGGATTGCTAAAATTAGTGGGACAAAACGATGCTTGCCAAATACTCTCATCAGTGAAGCATATCTAACATAAACAGTGGGATTTCTAACAATTAGGAAGGTTTGTGTCATGTTTGTTCTCCTACAGAAAGAATATTAAAACTAAAAATATGTTGTTTTTTTCATCTTTTTCCATTTTCACACATCTCTGAAAGAGGTCCAGGGAGCCACTAGGGCGGCGCTACGCGGCTCTAGAGCCGCGGGTTGCTGACCCCTGGTGTAAGCCATGCAGGGCCTTAACCACAACCCATCAGGAGCAAGGGTGAAGTGTTTTACTCAAGGACACAACGGATGTGACTAAGATGGCGAAAGCCGGGAAATTGAACCTGGAACCCTCAAGTTGCTGGCACGGCCGCTCTACCAACCAATACACGCCGCCCCCTTTTTATTATTTATTAGCGGACAAATACCTCCCAATATATAGCATATTGTGCTGATTTAAACAATAATTTGTGTGGTCATTGTGAACAGTATTAAGTAAATAGTACATTTAGTGGCAACGTCACCTATGAGGTAAGCCACCAATATTCTAAACCAATAAAGTGTGGCAGTGGAAGAAAGTGATAGCCTGCTTATGTGTGTGTCCATGTGTACTTGATTGTCTGCTATAGGACTTTCCTGTCCTTCAGAAGTCTAAGCCCTAGTCAGGATGTAGTTATGGAGCGCTAATTTGCAAGCCGTCTGATTACAGACTTTCTGCAGACCGCCATCAAACACGCACAAATATACTCTTTATCAGTCATTAATCTATCAGGAGCCATTAGTGGGGGGAGGATGGGATGATTGGAACCAGAAGGAGATAAAATGATGTCCCATGCAATCGCTTCACTGCCAGAGTGCTCATACATGTACATGACATTGGGGCTTGTAACCATGATTGACACTTTGAGAGGAAAAATGCATATAGAAATTATAGGAATGTTTCTTGCTCTATTTTACAAAAAGGGCCCAAATCTACAACATGACACAATAAAAATGTTTTAAATATAATAGCCAACACTCCTATAACATTGCACATGTATACACTCGCATAGAACAGATTTGCTGCGGGCCTTCTTTAGAGGATGAGCTATTGTTTAGTATTGACAGTAATCCATTAGAGTGTGCAGTCTTTCCAGACAGGAAATAGATCCTTATTAACACTGACGGAGGCTCATTATGTGTATATACAGACGGGAGCAATACCCAAATCATTTCTCAGGGTCCTGGTAAGGGCACAAACCACATAGCATTCAAGCATTGTGAAAGCAAAACCACATTCTGGCAGGCAAACTGTTTGTGTTTGTGTGTGTGGGCTTTGGCAAGTAGGATGACGAGCAACAACTGTGCTTTTGATTGAAATAGCATGTTTTTGTTCAAGTTTCCCTTTGGGCAAGCGTTGAAATTATAGTTTGTCTAAGAGGCTTTGGGGAATCAGCATCACTTTAATCTATATGAGGAAAGAATGTGGACACAGATAAAGAAAACCCCAGCTGTGTTTAGTTGTAAGTGGATTCTTTGCAATTAGCAGCTACCGTAGAACTTGCGATTTCCTAAACTTATTTTAACTTTATCCATGCAAAACCAATGACATTACAAAACTTTTTTTTATAGTGGGTAGCGTGCTGTATGAAAACACCTTGTCTTCCACTACTCTGGCGGAAACATGTGTACTAATTGTTTTATTCAGTTTTTAATTTACATTAAATATAAGGGCGCTCATTGAAATACTTAAAAGCTAAACAAAAGTAAATATCTCCATAATAATTATATACTGTGCAGATACCGTCATTTGTCGGCTTTAAAAAACATTTTCACCAAGATTTGATGACCATCTTAGCTATCATACAACCAAATATTGTGCATAAAAAATATGTTTGCCCACGTATGATTTCACGGAATGGAGTGCCCAAACAAAGAATCCACCATGGGACCGAAGAAAACCAGCATTTGAATAAAGAATGTGAGAAACACTTTTGAACGAGATGCAGCAATTCCTGAAGGAATTGGGTGTGAATGCTCCAATGCTGAAGTTGAACTGAAATCCTGGAATTTTTTTTAGAATTGTTGAAGTAGAGCACACAATTCCCAAACAGGCTGAATATTTTGAAGTTGGAACAAGTTGAATCAGATTAAAAATGTGGGAGTTGTGGGACTTTGAAGAATGTCCCATTGATTTCAATGGGAATGTCCCAAAAATGTGGGGATTTCGGGAAAAGTGGAATTGTTTTGAAAAAGGTAAAAAACTTGAATGTTCTGAATGAGTTGAAATAGTTGGTGTTGGACATTTTTCAAATTGGTCGAGAAATGTTGAAGTAGTAACATGTTGAATTGGGAAATGGTATTACAGAATTTTTGGAATTTCGCGAAAAGCGGAAATTGTTTTGAAAATGGTAAAAAACTTGAATGGTCTGAATGAGTTGAAATGTTTTTTTTTTTGATTGATTGAAACTTTTATTAGTAGATTGCACAGTACAGTACATATTCCGTACAATTGACCACTAAAAGGTAACACCGAATAAGTTTTTCAACTTATTTAAGTCGGGGTCCATGCTAATCAATTCATGGTTTGTGTTGTAATTTTTCAAATGGTTCAGAAATGTTGAAGTAGTAACATGTTGAATTGAAAAATGGAATTTCGGGAAAATTGGGAATTTTTCCAGTTAAAAAAAACAACTTCAATTTTTGTCCTGATTAAGAGTAATGTTTTGACGGTACAATGGTTGAAATGCGTTGAAAAATTTGGAAGGAGTAGTCTCCAGAAAAAAGGGTGGAAATAGGGCTTTGGAAAACCAGGAATTATGGAAAGTCCTGGAATTTTTTTGAACTTAGAAAAAAGATTGTTTAAATTTTCAGAATGGTGGAATGTGTTGAAGGTGAAATGGTTTGAATCGATTGAAAAATGTGGAAATGGTGGAAGTTTGAAAAATGGCCAATTAATTTTGAATGGGAAAAAAATCCAGGAAAACTTGGAATTCTGGGAAATCTGAGAATTTTTGGAATCTGTCAAGGGAGAGCCCGTGATTCCAAAATAGGTTGAACAATTTGAAGTTCAAACGGTTTGAATCGGGTGAAAAATGTGGATGGTAGAGCGCGCCAAAATCTGGAGAAGAAGAAGAAGTTGAAGAAGTTGAATAAATAGATGAATTTTGGTGTAGAAAACCATATGAAGAACAAGCTCGTAGCAGTCATGGACGTTTTAACCAACAAGAGCTTCAATTAAGGTAAACATTTTCATTTATCTCTTTTATTCATGCTTTATTTATTTTTGCATGGATTTCTGTATTTTAACAATTATTTTGATTTCATTTTCATTGATTTAAGCTTTGTTTACATTTTGTAACAGAAAGTTAGTTACCATGCACTAGACCAATATGACATGATGTCATTCCGATAACATTTGAAAAATAACTTCCGATGAAAAACAAATGCTCTAATGAAACAACATTGCCTGTACTGAGCTCGCAGTGGGATGGGGTAAGTAAATCAAATGTTCCTTTTTTTCCAAACATTTTGCAAATATCCCATGATGAGGGGAAAAACTATCGTGCTTCTAAACAACAAACCTTATCAACCACCTGAAACACCAGCAATGCTTTGACTGTGTTTTGAAAGCCTACAAAGATGCCTGCACTGCAAATGAAGTTGCCCCCAAACCAGCTGCAAAAAAGAGGTGCACAAACCACAGTAAAATCTCAGGCATGTGAGCAACCTTTGAAAAAAAAGAGGAAGACAGATGACAGAAAGAGGAAGTGCAGCCATGCTGGCCGTGCAAGAACAACAACTATATTTTACTTTTTGATTTATTCTCATCTACCAACCTGTTTTGTCTTTTTGAAACTTACATGTTGCATGTAATGTACCACATAATTGTGGCTTGTGCAGCCCTTTGAGACACTTGTGATTAAGGGCTATATAAATAAACTTTGATTGATTGATTGATTGATTGATTGATTGATTGATTGATTGATTGATTGATTGATTGATTGATTGATTGATTGACAGAATTGTAAGTTGTTTTTAAGTATATCATTACTAAAACGTATTATCATTGAAAATGCAATGTAAAATGTATAACATGCATGCAAATAATTTAGAAAACGTTTCCCATTTGGTAACTCTATACTGTAGCCACGCCCCCCTCAGGTAATACACTTCCAGTGTTGTCACCGTTGTTTACATCCGTCACGTCAAAAAATGACCTTCTCGCTGGCTACTAATGAATATTCTAAAACTACAACTGATTCAGAACAAAAAGTGTTCGGATTGTAATCATCCAACTTCTGAACTTCTGGATCTGATGAAGAGACAGGGCTGCAGAGCTGGTGCTGAGCGCCGGGACGGACAAGCTTCACAGTGTCTTGGCTGAATGAGCAGGTATCGGACACCTCGGTCTCCTTAGACGCATCCTAGCTCATCCATGCGGACAGGACACTGGCCGAGAGTTAGTGGGCGGCTGAGGGTGGAGTCGGCTCTCTTGGTTGCTTTGTTGGGTCTGCTCCTGTCTCTAGCCATGCTCCCCCCCTACCCCAGCAGACGATGGCGTGGAACACCGCAGAGGCCACCACAGTGTATATGTTTTTTGTTTTTTTTTCTTTTTGTATTTCTCTTTTTTTTTTTTTGTAGCTGTATGTAGAAATGGCTGGTTGAATCAGCTCTGCTCTTTTAATGTCTTTAATGTACTTTGTGTTCTTTGATATTTGATGTTTCCCTTTTACACACATGTTTATTTGTGCTATGGCTGTGAGGTTTTTTTCTTCCTTGGCCCAGGCTAAGACGGATTTTTTTTTTCTCACCCCCTGCCGCCAACGTTTACCTGTGTAGACGTCGCGTGCAGTCCTGCTGATACATACGCCAGGTGTGCAGAATTGACAAAGGTTTAATAGGTTTTTTCCACAGTTCATCAGACAAACGTTTGTTCTTTTCAGTCACTCCCAATACTCCTCCTGCTCCTGCACTCACTGTTAAAGACAACAGATGATTAGATTAACACGTACCACCTGTGAAATCTAATCACCTGCCAGCTGTGTCTCGCCGTCAGCACATGCCCCGGCCCTACCCGATGGTGCTCGTCCTCAGCACCATGGACAGCGGCGGTGACCTTTGCTCCTACAAGCGCTCTGGCCACATCTCCCTCCACAACCTGTTTTTTTCATCTTTTTTGTAAGGGGTGCCGGAAGTTGGCAGACACGTCAGCGATCCTGTTCTGTCTCCCTGTAATGTTTGTCTGATCTTGAATGGGATTGTGCTAAAAATCTTAATTTCCCCTCAGGAGATTAATAAAATATTTCTGATTCTGATTCTGATTCTGATTCTGATTCTGAAACATAGGCAGCAACAAGTAAGCTAGCTGTTGCTAATGAGTGAGATTGTTTTGGTGCCCCTGATCATCTCCCTGTCCTGCAATTCAGTACGGTGTTTCGGCAAGCGGAACAGTGAGTACCTGCGGCTGAGGCGAGTGTTCAACACATTTTTTTGGGATCGTATTTTTTTGATATTTTATTAAAAAAAACGCGGAAGTGATATTTTCTACGTGGAAACGAATGTTTAGATATGCAGATTTCCGCGTTTTTTCGGACATTACACATGCCTGAAATCTAAATTTAAAAAAATAATAGACGTCAATTAGATATTGGTTATCGGTTATTGGTATGGGTGTTTGTATCGGCTTGAAACTAATATTGTGCATCCTGGGAGAAATTTTATGGTTCTTTATAATCAGGTGTGTGCAATTTTATGCTAGCAAGTTATTTTTCTGAAACCAAAAAAAACAACCTATTTTTATCTTGCTTTCCGACATTGGCTTGTTGATGGTTTTAGACCAGGGGTGTCAAACTTGTTTTCATTGAGGGCCACGTTGCAGTTTTGGCTGCCCTCAGAGGGTCGCTTGTAACATTAATAAACGAAACGTACTTGTATAAGGATTAGCCGCATGATATTGTCATACGATTACCTATGCATTTGATGAGTAAATGTATATTTTACCTACACTGTAAGAAAAAAAAAATCTGTTGATTTTGCGGTCAAAAACATGGCAGAATTTTACCATAAAATTTACAGTAAAATGGCCACACTCTATTTTACTGTAAAATTCTGGTGATTGAGCTGCCAGTTTTTTTTTGCATAAAAAAATATGGTTTCTGTTTTCTCACTGCATTACTGTAAATGTAAAAATGGTACCACCGTTTTTTTTCTTACGATAGGATTCTGAAAACCGAGCTGTTTTTATAAAAAATATATTGTCATGTTTACAGTGTACAATTTGATGGATAACTTGCTTTGAGATCACAAGGCTAAGTAGATATTTACGTATGTTTTTACCCCAAAAAATTTTTGAATGTATACATTATCTTTTGCATTATTAGATGCATAACGTTTAAAAGATATATAATTCCATGCATTACATGTCTTTTTTTTCACTGTCAAAATAAAAAAAGAAAGAAAGATGAACTACTTTATTGATGCATATAATTTTAAGGCTTTCACGGGCCATTCAAAATGACGTGGCGGGTCAGATCTGGCCCCCGGGCCTTGAGTTTGACACTTGTTTTAGACTGTTTACCACAAGTCTGAAATATGTCTTTATCAATGCTTTATGTACTGTAGCATCACATTTGATACTGTTACTATTACTAACAGTATCAAAAAACTTACTATTCTTTAGATGTTGGCATTTCCCTGCTCATATTGTAACCTGTGCCTGACCAGACCAGCCACACTTTGACAGTTTGGCCTTCCTGAAAGGTTGCTCTTATTTGAACCACATCCACTCAAGCTCAGATAGTTCCTGTAACAAATCATAGCCTATACAGAATAAGCCCATGTTGTGGAATGCAAGAATGAAAGTTTCGATTAGGGTCTGCTGGAAGTATTCAGAGGGCAAACCATGGCCCTCCCTGCCCTTCACCTCAGACAGAGGCCCCTTCTAAGCAGCTCATCTCGCCTTGGGCTCCCTCAGCGCCCAGTTGTGATTGACATGTGAATTACAGTGTGTGGTGATGATAATAGGTGTGCTAACCGGAGCCAGGCCTGTGTGTTGCAGCCAGAAGCCAATCCGAGCTGGCATGACCTGAAAGACAACCGCCGTGACCATCTGAAGAGGCAAATAAAAATGACAAGCTAACTGTTAAAAGAACTGCTGATTTTTCACATGTTGTTTTGAAAGAGTTTGTGGCTTCACTATGTCTTTATTCTCACAAATTTTCACTTTTCTCCACCCGGCCACATCCAGATATATGAAACCCGTCATTTATAAGAGCAATCTAAAAATAATTTCTCTCCACTGCGGTGGTGCCATGATAGAAGAAAGTGTTCGAAATGATTGCCCTCAGTGGTAGGAAAACATAGCAAGACGTGTGTGACAGTGGGATATACAACAACTTCCTACCACACACGTACGCACTAAAACAATGGATTTCCTCATAAATCATCACTATGCTTCAGAAGCGCGCACGTTAGCAGCACTAAGAGAACTCTTCATAATCTTAAGTCTGCTAACTTTTTGAAAGCGTATTTACATTTGAGGGCCAGCATTGATAGAAAGGATTTTACAAACATATACACTGGCTTTACATTATGGTATTAGGAAATTGCTCTCTAACGCCCTGTGGATAACTTTTCCACCCACTTACATTCATCTGGGGTAGAACGACCCACATTCCGAGGGATCTGTTCCCAACTTGCAAAAGCCCTGTGGATCTAAGTGCCTTTTTGCATTAGTGTCTGGGTTGGCAGAACCAACCATCTAAAACGAAGTACATACATACAGTAAACGGCAATTTTGAGCCAGGTTCGCCCCCTTCAACCAAAGTAAGCAAAAGCCTTGATTATCTGACAGCTTTAACGATGATCCTGCAGTGGTGAGTTGGAATAAGAGTGATTTTTTTTTTCCCCCTCCCCAATTGGCTCGGAAAATGGACGCTGACGACAATTGTGGAAGCGTAGAACATGATCAATATTTACAATCAAAACTAAGGATGTGCCAAGTGGAACAGAATGATGCCAATTGAGCTGACAAGCAAACAATGTCGACCACCAACGGTGCAAAGCTCAAAGAGAGAAAGATTTCCAAAATGGCAAAGACATGACTGTGTACATAACGTGTCTTACAGGTTTAAGTAATAACAACAGGAGGTAAGCAATTTCCACCACAATCAAGTTACAAAATATGCAAACAAAATGTTTTATTTCGGCGGTCTGTTCGCCATGTCCGGTTACTTACCTCTGCCAGTGGGTTACAAAGCACATACTGTATACCAGGGGTGTCCAAACTTTTTCCATTGAGGGCCGCACAAGGAAAAATTAAAGCATGCGGGGGCCATTTTGATATTTTTCATTTTCAAATCATAACAAAATATATAAATATAAAGGGTCTCAGTCATTAAAATGTTAAAAATAAAGGGTCTCAGTCATTAAAATGTTAAAAATAAGTCATTTATTTAACGCTTACAGTAAATCTCTATATCAACTTCAGGTTGATATAACGTTAAAAAAAAAAAGGTTTTAAGATTAAGATTAAGATTAAAGATACCAATGATTGTCACACACACACTAGATGTGGTGAAATTTGTCCTCTGCATTTGACCCATCCCCTTGGGGAGCAGTGGGCAGCAGCGGTGCCACGCCCGGGAATCATTTTGGTGACTTAACCCCCAACTCCAACCCGTGTTACTGAGTGCCAAGCAGGGAGGTTATGGGTCCCATTTTTATAGTCTTTGGTATGACTCGGCTGGGATTTGAACTCCAACCTACCGATCTTTTATGCCTTTTCTGTCAAAAACAACTTTGTTTTTTATAGTAAAACTGAATATGCAGTATTTTCCCCACCGCCCAAAACATTCAGAAAGCAATGTTTGATGTAAAGTAATTGGAGCCCTAAAAAGATCAATAATGCAAGACACCATTGATTTGAATTTATTATTATTATTGATTAATCACAGTGAAAAGATCAATAAAATTCCATTAAATATATTTGGGATCCAAAAGGTCCCCCACTCATAAAGTGATAGATTTTTATCATATATTTTTTTACTTTCAACACTTAAATTACGAGATCAACTTCAGATATATCTGTCCATTTTACGTTTGAACTATTATTTTGTTTGTCTTATGCTCTTATGTCAAAGAAAACATTGTTTTTATATGGCAACCACACAATATATGCAACATTTTCCACATAAAACATTTTAAAGTGAAATATTTGAAGTAATTGGAGCCTTGAATAGATCAATAATTAATTATAACATTGAAATTTTTTTTAAACTTTTTTTTTTTGGAGCAATGGCAAAAAAAGCAAAATAAAGAAAGACAAAAGAAAAACAAACAGTCTGCATGGCAGCTTTGTGTCAACATTGCAATTGTTCCTCGTTAGATTTCACCTCATTTCACTTTGTTTAATGTTAATTTTGAATTTTTGCAATAGTATTTCCAGAATATGTGGCGGGCCGCTAAACAATTAGCTGTGGGCCGCAAATGGCCCCCGGGCCGCACTTTGGACACCCCTGCTGCATACAGACAGACAACTATTTATACTGGATCCACGCTGGCAAATGACAAATGTACCATGACACTATCATCCTTATTTTTTGTTTGCTTCACTTTTCATATGATTCAGTTTTCGACAAAAATGTTTGCCCAAAACTTGCCCCGATTTCTGTACACCGTCTCAGATATTAAACAAACACATCTGTTTACCTGCACATTCATTTCCCGGAATTGAGTTCCCAAACTAAGAATCCCACGCGTTGGAGGCACAACTCTCTGTGCTTTTTTTCATATTTAGCCACTTTGAGTTGAGTTCAGTTGAGTTTGTTTATTTCGAGCATGCATGCACAACATCACAATTTTCAGTTTCTCTATTCAACATGTTCGAAAAGGAGTAGGAAGAAGCAGAGCTTATTTAATCCTACCCCTTTTCCTTTACATAGCAGTTGCTAAAACTTTTGTTCACTTCCTGTTCTCAATTTATTCACAATATACTCCATATGTAATAACAATAGAACTAAAAATATATAAATAAATAATAATTGGTGAAGTAAGTTATATTTCATATGGTGAGATGAGTAAGATTACCTTGAAAATGAATGGATGGATTAAATAAATTCAGAATGTTTATCATGGTTCTTCTTCTTTGCACTTTGTAAACTCTTTAAGTTTGAAGAGTTTCTTGAAGTGGATCATATTAGTACATTGTTTGATTTCTTTGCTTAATTCATTCCATAATTTAATTCCACATACTGATACACTGAAGGTCTTAAGTGTTGTACGTGCATACACATTTTTTAAATTAAATTTTTCTCTAAGATTATATTTTTCCTCTTTTGTTGAGAAGAAGTGTTGTATATTCTTGGGTAGCAGATTTTAGTTTGATTTGTGTATAATTTTAGCTGTTTGCAAATTCACTATGTCGTGGAATTTCAGTATTTTTGATTCAATGAATAAAGTGTTTGAATGTTCTCTATATCCAACATTATATATTATTCTAACTGATCTTTTAGTAATACCGTTAATGAATGAAGTGTACTTTTGTAGTTATTTCCCCATATTTCTACACAATAACTCAGATATGGTAACATTAGCAAGCAGTAGAGAATATGGAGTTATTTTTGGTCTACAACACTTTGAGGCCAAAGAGAGTTGAGAGTGCCAGCACTTTAATAAAGAAAGTAAGAAACCCTATTGAATTCCATTACTCATAGAAAAGTATAAAGGTAGGGTCCGCCTGGCTCTCCTCCCTCTCTGCTTATTGCCGTCTTCAACAAAGGTAAAATGCAGGGACATGCACATGATTATAGAGGGGCAGGGGCTCAAAGTCAGAAAAGGGCAGGAATTTTTTTTTTGGTCCTTTACACCAGTGGTTCTCAAATGGGGGTACGCGTACCCCTGGGGGTACTTGAAGGTATGCCAAGGGGTACGTGAGATTTTTTTTAAATGTCTGTCAAAAAGAACTGTGAAAAGAAATGCAACAATGCAATATTCAGTGTTGACAGCTAGATTTGTTGTGGACATGTGCCATAAATATTGATGTTAAAGATTTCTTTGTGAAGAAATGTTTAGAATGAAGTTCATGAATCCAGATGGATCTCTATTACAATCCCCTACGAGGGCACTTTAAGTTGATGATTACTTCTATGTGTAGAAATCTTTATTTATAATTGAATCACTTGTTTATTTTTCAACAAGTTTTTAGTTATTTTTACATCTTTTTTTCCAAATAGTTCAAGAAAGACCACAACAAATGAGCAATATTTTGCAGTGTTATACAATTTAATAAATCAGAAACTGATGACATAGTGCTGTATTTTACTTCTTTATCTCTTTTTTTTTTCAACCAAAAATGCTTAGCTCTGATTAGGGGGTACTTGAATTAACAAAAATGTTCACAGGGGGTACATCACTGAAAAAAAGGTTGAGAACCACTGCTTTACACAATATGGAAATTAATGTAAAATTAAATTTGCTAATAGGAAGCTAACTACTTAGCTGTGTGTCCTTTGTAGTTAAAAGTGATTGCCATTTCTTTTGTGTCAACAAATTATGGTCATAATGAGTTAATTCACATTATCATAGGCTTGGAAGACATGAAAAGCAACAAAACACTGGTTTATTATTAGGCTAATTATTGTTAAAGATAAGCACTTTAATATTGAACATTGAACAGTGCAACATGAACTTTGAAAAAAAATACAAAAATAAATACCCAAATGGAAAAAACTTCAATGTGAAAATCTGTCCTTCTTCCCTTAACTTGATGAAAACACCATCAAGTTGTAACTTATGGTCTTTCCCACTTAATGCTCAGACTAAACAACTGAAATGCAATACAGGGCCAAAAATATTGACCAGGGGCCAGTAGGGCTGTATCCTTTCTTTTTTTGGCATTGTGCTGCAGGCATAATCAACATGAATCAAGTTTAAATACAGATGGCAATATTCCTAACAGATAACCTACATCTTATATCCCCAGAATGCTGAAATTATTATTATTATTATTAATAATAATAATTATTATTATTATTATTATCATTATTATGTTTATTCTTCTTATTATTGTTATTATTATCATCATTATCATTATTATTATTTTGTTAACCCACACAGTAATAGCAAAGTCACAATAAACTTTAAATCTAAAACTCTACTGTGAGAAAAATGTGATCCGCCGTAAACACAGTGCATTTTATTTTGAAAATTAACCCGGTGTTTTATTTTGTATTTTGTTCACTACTTCTTGTCCCGCACGGTCCGCTCTGCTCTGTGCGGACTTGATGTGCCGTGCTCAATTGATGCGCCGTGCTCCGACGTCCGGCAAAAACAGAAGCTGACACATTGAATAATAGAATAATACAGCGTTTTTCTGAAATATTACCCATATTAGATGCTGAATAAGTGGACGGCGACTAGACCATAACATAACTCACAGCTTCAAGTTGCTCCACTGTCACGTCTCAGGGGCGCAGTAACTTGGCTCTCTCTCCTCTCACTTACTCACTCACTCACCCGGTATTACAAGAAAACGTGGAGTTTTTGTACCGCTGTTTTTTTTTTTACATCTCTGACAGGAATTTATTAATGTTGTTTAAAGGAAGAAAAAAAACCACACACACAGGCAGAGGGCACTTTTTAAGATGAGGCAAAAAAGGGCAGGGGCTCGAGCACCCATAGGGCCCTATGTGTGCACGTGCCTGGTAAAATGTATGTTGTTGTAATGTTTATTTATCCATTTCATGTCATTTATATGTATTTCATGTTGTTTTACGCATGTAAAACTAAAATTATCATCTATAAATGTTGCGTGTTAATATTTGTGGGTGTCTGGAACGGATCCACATAATTTCTTATGGGAAAAAATGTATTAGGTTTTTCATAGGGATGTTCTGATTGGAGTTTTTGGCTGCCAATCATCCATGAGTGAGGTCGGCCGATACCAATACCGATAACAATACTGACTCCGATCACATTTATTAACTGTAATTGTGTAACTGTAAATGTCCGATTATGTATGGTGAGTGGTATTGACAGTTTAACAATAACAAACAAAATATTTAAAACGACCTTCTTATTTTCTTTTATTACATAGAATTGTTTGAGCAAAAAAAGTAAATATTACACAAATACTAAACTAAACTCATTTAAATACCTTGGGTTTTTGCCTTCAAAGTCCTCCTGTGCCAAGAGTTTGTAAACAACAACAAAAAACGACAAAATTTGAGAAAAAAAAAAATCGCCCTAATCACTCTTGTCAATCAATCAATCAATCAATGTTTATTTATATAGCCCTAAATCACGAGTGTCTCAAAGGGCTGCACAAGCCACAACGACATCCTCGGCTCAGATCCCACATAATCACTCTTGTATCGATCATATAGTGATACTACAGTACCCTTGGTTTCGAAACCACCAATTCATGGATTGATCCGTCCTCCTTTTAGGTTTGGTCTACTGCTGACACTCCAACAGTTGCTGCTCTAAAATCTTATTAATCTACTTGTTAATTTCATGTTATCAGCTGCTTACTTTCTGCTGCAACATGGTTCCATCTTATACCAAGCACTTGTTTCTTGGCGTTATTTCACATTAGTCTAACGTTTAGCTTAGCTATTAGCATGCCTGCTCCTGGCTTGCTCCTCAGTGTGTCACGTTTTTAGCCTTGCCCTCCAGTGATGACGGTACTTGATGGTGATATTTAGGACATGCAGTGTTTTTGTTGCAATGGATGTGATTATTAATACCCCAGGGGAGCGGCTCCACACAATATATACACAAAATTTGCTCTCAGCCAGGTGACTAAAAATAAATAGTGTCAGCCAGAGACAGTCAGCGTTTGTGATCAGCATTAAAAAACATTAATCGGTGATGGCGATCACATAATTACATTTTCGACCAATTCTGGTTTTGTCTGGCCTATTGGAAATGATTACAAAATAAGATAATTTACAACACACCTTAGGTGAGGGAAGGGCCAGCATCTTGGATGAGATGCTCTGACTTCTCCTCGTCACTCTTTAGTTTCTGGGCCCCTTGTAAGGATTCCTTGAAAAAATGTCTGCCCAATGTTGTAAAGGGGAGCAGACAAAATGATTCAGTCTCCCAAGAGCATGCCTATGCATTGATGTCCTTAAATATACTGTACATCTGTTGAAGACTTCAAAGAGATAAGAAAACAGATGCAGTGAAGTCATGTCAAAGGGTTATGGCATGCAGATATTTATATTTCCATGTGGTTCCAAGACAGATAAAAAGATTGTTCAATTGTAGCGACATAAACCTCATGATGGTTTTATTGTTTATGGGTCTCTGGATATCACAATACGCACAATGCGGCTTTCAAACATGTGTCATGTTGACAGTACATCTAATTTACTGCCTATATGATGATGAGAGACCAAGTACTTTACTGAAAAAAAGGATATTAAAGCCATTTATTAATACACCTTGGTGTTTATAAATTAAATACTGTGTATCGTTAAGAATCTGAATTTACAAGCAAAGCAATTATGTGGACGAAAGTATGGCCATTTTAGTCAATCGGATGCAGGTAGAAAGTTGTTTCTAGAAACAATGATGAGCAAAGGAAAACAAAAATGATTAGTGATGTCGAATGATTTTTTTCTATCACATAAATCGCGCTGTAAATCGTGATTAATCGTGATTAATCACAGTAAATGACCAGTTTGCATAACAAATCAACTTTTAAAAAGACCCCAATATATGGACACAAATACAATTTTGTTGACAGAATGTCACGTCATTTATTTGCTCAAAACTTGGTAATAGTATTATCTAAAGTCCCATTGGTGTGTCTTTCATTGCGAAATGTGGCACCAAGCAAACAAACCTCATATTGTTTTTAGCTTTATCGTAAGTAGGGTGAGCTACTGTAAAAGTTTTAGAAGCTGGGTGTTAAGCAGATCCAGCATCACGCCGCAGTAGTGCTAAGTGCGAAAGAAGAAATATTAACAACAAATGTAATAAAATGATCACCTACTGTACAATGTCTGCTTTCACTGATGTTGCATAATGTGAGGTGACAAACCAACCGCAGCACCTAGCAATCAACCGCAGCACTGGGCAAGTAATTTCCAGTGTCCCATCCTATCAATTATTAAATACGCTTGCAATTATTTGAGACACTACACAATGTAGACGTAATGGTATCAATGTTACTTCAATAGGTATCATTGGTAAATATACCACCAAGCAGTCCACTATATATAAGATGGGTTTCTTAAATATCAGATCATTGTCTACCAAAGTGTTGTTAGTTAATTAAGTTATTCAAGACAAAAATTTTAGCATGATTGGTCTCGTCAATTGGTTGAAACCATATTATCATTTTCCGCTTAACGAGGCATCTCCACCTAACTATACGAGTGTACATGTAAGTAGCTCGTTACAATAAAAGAGGTGGAGGAGTTGCTCTAATCTCTGATGCTAACCTCAACCTTAGCCCTAGCCTGAGTAAATAATATAATTCATTTGAGGGTTTTTATTACTGGGTCTGTAGTCCCAATACCTCTCTATCTGGCAGTCATCTACCGCCTCCCTGGGCCTTATTTAGACTTCATCAGAGAATTCCCAAGAGTTCGTTGCTGACTGGTAACTCATGCAGATACGTAATCATGGGCGATTTCAATATACACATGAATACTATAATTGACACTTGACACTTACTCAAATAATACACAAACCCAAGCAGTAATACCTTAGATAATGGGTGTCCAAACTTCTTGACTTGGGGCCGTATTGGGCTAAAGAATTTTGGCCAGGGGCTGAAAGCCGACTATGCATATATATATATGTATATATATATATATATATATATATATATATATATATATATATATATATATATATATATATATATATATATATATATATATATATATATATATATATATATATATATATATCCTTCCATCCATCCATTTTCTACCGCTTATTCCCTTTCGGGTCGCGGGGGGCGCTGGAGCCTATCTTAGCTACAATCGGGCGGAAGGCGGGGTACACTCTGGACAAGTCGCTACCTCATCACAGGGCCAACACAGATAGACAGACAACATTCACACTCACATTCACACACTAGGGCCAATTTAGTGTTGCCAATCAACCTATCCCCAGGTGCATGTTTTTGGAAGTGGGAAGAAGCCGGAGTACCCGGAGGGAACCCACGCAGTCACGGGGAGAACATGCAAACTCCACACAGCTATACGTATAGCTCGGTTGGTAGCGTGGCCGTGCCAGCAACTTGAGGGTTCCAGGTTCGATCCCAGCTCCCGCCATCCTAGTCACTGCCATTGTGTCCTTGGGGAAGACATTTTACCTACTCCCAGTGCCACCCACACTGGTTTAAATGTAACTTAGATATTGGGTTTCACTATGTAAAGCGCTTTGAGTCACTACAGAAAAAGCGCTATATAAATATAATTCACTAAACGGTCGAGTATGTTCCGTCCCGAAATCTGCATTCCAAAAACGCTGGCTTATTTGTGACCCCCCAGAGCCCTAAAAAAATTTGCAGGCTTGAGAGCGTTTTCTATTCGGGCTCCGGTACTCTGGAATGCCATACCGGCAATAGTTAGAGATGCTACCTCAGGGGCAATTGTTATATATCTTGAGGCAATTATACTCAACATACATACAGTTACATTATACAGTATACAATAAGTTTCACAGCTACAAGCTGCCCTCTGAGGGAAGCTGTAACTGTGATGTGGCCCACTACGAAAATAAACTTGACATCTCTGAGTGTTAAATTTGACAGCCCTAAAAATTATACATGCGGATTAAACAATGAAATAACCTCGGGGGAGATACGTGTACATATTTTTTTAATTGTGCATGGGAATATTTTGGAGCAGACCCTTTTTCTGTTCCAGCATGGCTGTGCCACATAAGGTCTATCAAGTGTTTGGAATAGACGAACCTGCCTGCCTTGCACAACATTGACCTCTGACCTCACAAATGTATGAACCAGCAAACACGTCCCTTCCAAAATTTTAAATATCTTTCAAATAAATTCTAGCCTTTCTGCGGCCATTTAACATTTCTCATCGTCACTTACAGCAGCAATCAGATCTAGTTAAGAAGATTTTTTCCCCCCGACATGGTCGTACTTAATTATGTTAGAAACTTCACAGACAATCCATGGTAAAGCAATATAGTCAATGAACCACGACATACATACAGTGACAACAGCTAACACTAACGCTCATTAGTGCTGCGGAAGCTGCAGCGTTGTGACAAGAAGTCGTGCAGACAGCTGTACCAGCGTAGAAGGCACAAGAGGGAACCTATGAGTCACAGATGGGACATTGCATGCATGCATACGACTGATGAAATGTCAAGGTTAAGAGAATTTGTCAGCGTAATAAATCATGTTATAGGAAGATTTTACTGCTTGCATTTATTCTGTTCTACTTTTTGTTTCAATTTGCGCCCTGCTTTGTAGGTTTTGGCACACTGTTTTTTTTTAAGAAAGACCGGGCGCCATAGTAAACAACAGATTCAACTTGACAATCCAAATGACGATGTTTGCTAAAGGAACAATTGTTGAGAGTAATGAGTACTGTACATAAAGTATACACCAAATGAGTTATATATTATGTTCAACACCGACAGCTCACATGTCTTTCTCGCAACAATGCTCTGAGTGTGTACAGCATTTTATGTGCAAACACTCCACATATTTCATTGCAAACCACTGCTGGAAGTTTGACGTTTGGCAGCGAGTGGGCATCCGCTCCAGCAGTCTATGCCCAGAATAACCCTCGCCCTCCCCGACACACAAACACATATTACTAACTGCTCAGCATCAGGACCTAAGTTAAAACAAACCATCAGGGGGCCCCGTCACATCCACTCAGCACAGAGCAACAGGACAGACAGGCCTGCAGTATTTATACACTCACATGCACACATTATATTGCTGTGCATGTGCTCAATAAAAGTGCAGAAAGACACCATCTATGGCTGCTTGGTTGTTTGTCATTTTTGTTCGGCGCCGGCTCTCTCTCTCTCACACACACACACACACACACACAAACACACACCATTTAGCCACAGTAAATGAGTCAGGAAAATTCATAAAACACTGCTTTGGCCACAGAACTTTCCTCCAGAAGGTCTTATCTGTGTCCATGTGATGTCAGATGAAACAAATATTTTGCTGTTTGGCCACAATACCCAGCAATATGTTTGGAGGAGAAAAGGTGAGGCCTTTAATCCCAAGAACACCAAACCTACCGTCAAGCATGGTGGTGGTAGTATTATGCTCTGGGTCTGTTTTGCTGCCAATGGAACTGGTGCTTTACAGAGAGTAAATGGGACAATGAAAAAGGAGGATTACCTCCAAATTCTTCAGGACAACCTAAAATCATTAGCCCGGAGGTTGGGTCTTGGGCGCAGTTGGGTGTTCCAACAGGACAATAACCCCAAACACACGTCAAAAGTGGTAAAGGAATGGCTAAATCCGGCTAATCAAGGTTTTAGAATGGCCTTCCCAAAGTCCTGATTTAAACGTGTGGACAATGCTGAAGAAACAAGTCCATGTCAGAAAACCAACAAATTTAGCTGAACTGCACCAATTTTGTCAAGAGGAGTGGTCAAAAATTCCACCAGAAGCTTGTGGATGGCTTTCAGAAACGCCTTATTGCAGTGAAACTTGCCAAGGGACATGTAACCAAATATTAACATGCTGTACGTATACTTTTGACCCAGCAGATTTGGTCACATTTTCAGTAGAGCCGTAATAAATTCATAAAAGAACCAAACTTCATGATTGTTTTTTGTGACAAACAAGTATGTGCTTCAATCACTCTCTCACAAAAAAAAAAAAAAGAGTTTTAGAAATTATTGGAAACTCAAGTAGTCATGACATTATGTTATTTACAAGTGTATGTAAACTTTTGACCCCGACTATATATATATATATATATATATATATATATACATATATATATATACAGTACAGGCCAAAAGTTTGGACACACCTTCTCATTCAATGCGTTTTCTTCATTTGCATGACTATTTACATTGTAGATTGTCACTGAAGACATCAAAACTATGAATGAACACATGTGGAGTTACCAGTATGTACTTAACAAAAACACACAGGATTATTTCATAGGGCACTCTATTCCACAGAAAGATACATGGACCAGAATTTTTGTTGAAAATCGAATCCTACAAAAAGTAATTCCATAATATACCTATACATATATATAGTCTAAACGCTCCAAAGTGCTTTAAATCTGATCTTTTCGCATCGGATTTGGGCCACATGAGGAGGTAGCCCAAACCCCATTGGAATCTGATCTATTGACTAGTGATGCACTGTAAATCTGGCTGCCGGAAAGATACTTTTGCTCACCAAAACTTGATATTGTGACGACGTATCCACTTCCACATTACCCACAAAAAGTCTCAATGGGGTCGCATTGCCGTTTACACTGCAGTCACATTCGAAAAGATACACGCACACGTCATTTCCGGTCCTTCAACAATCGCTATTTCTTCGCAATCAAAGTATCGATTGTATAAGGAACGACAAAGATGTCTACGCTGTAGCGTATTTGCTTACATATAGACGTAAGTGAGTTGAAAAATAAAGCTAACGTAGATCCATGCTTATATCCGTGACTCTTCTACTTAACAGTCGTAAAAAGATTAGAACCCTCCCAAATATATTGCACTATATTAGGGGCGTAACGATCTGTTTTAACAACGATTCAATTCGATTTGATATGACATTTGTGGTTGCCGATATGATTCAGGGAGAAACGATACGACCCAAAACGAGTCATTTAGTTGAAATCGTTTCAGTAACTTTCTATCAAAAGAATTCAAGCAGTGTGTACATGAAATAAAAACTAGATACTGGACACTGCAGGTGAAATTTCCTATAATCTTGTTATTTCTTGTAAGGGAATTATGTATAAATGTATTATGGATACAAACAAGCAAGTAAACAACAATTAATGGCCAATGCATTCACATCTTGTTTGAATAAAGTGCAACCAACACTTTAGGTTAAATTAACGGAAACCTTTCTGCTGACATTTTCAACATTCAAGCCATATTCAATAACATTACAATTAACAACATTTTAAGCGTAGATTTACCTGATAAATACAGTATCCTTACTATGTCTGTTCCGGGCCCTGGTGTCGACTGTGACGGACAGTAACCCAAGGGTACGTTTCCTCATCCATACCTATCTTATCTAAGGCAAACTTGCTGAGCACAGATTGATATACTTGAAATTTATAAATATAAATCAATCTATCAATACATCTATCAATCGTTACACCCCACTATATATATCCATTCTTTTATTCATACTGAGTCAAAGTCAGGCTTGTACCGGCGATACCGATTAGATACCGGTACTAATGAGTCTGGTAAAATTTTAAAAAGTTATGTATTTCAAATGTTGCTGCTCTTGGGGAATTATCTACAAAATATATAAAATCACCGGGAAAACCATATTATGGCGTTATTCTGCACTGACAGCGTTGTCTTATCTATATTCAACTTGTTTCTCAATAGCCTTCGATAAAAGGATCACTTGCTACTGAGTGACTCAGTTGAATTGCCAGTCATTGTTTTTAACTAAAGAGTTTGCAATGACTGTTTTATTTTGATTCCATCCATCCATTTTGTACCGCTTGTCCCCTGGGGTGGCAGGGGGCGCTGGAGCCTATCTCAGCTGCATTCGAGTGGAAGGCAGGGTACACCCTGGACAAATTGCCACCTCATCACAGGGCCAACACAGATAGACAGACAACATTCACACACTAGGGACCATTTAGTGTTGCCAATCAACCTATCCCCAGGTGCATGTCTTTGGAGGTGGGAGGAAGCCGGAGTACCCGGAGGGAACCCACGCAGTCACGGGCAGAACATGCAAACTCCACACAGAAAGATCCCGAGTCCAGGATCGAACCCAGGACCTTCGTATTGTGAGGCACACGTACTATAACCCCTGTATCACCGTGCTTTATTTTGATTACTATGTATAATTGAATGACACTTAGATTAGGAATTATTTAGTAAACTTTACTTGAACAAATCTAGGCTTTTGTGTCTATACGTAAGATTAGTGTAGTGTCTTTTACTGTATATTATACATATTTTTTTCCCCCACCAATCACTTTTCATTTTGCCAAGATCTTAATGATTTAGTCACTTTACAATGCGTTCCTGCTAATGATATTTATTGTCTGAAATAACTCAAATATCAGAAGTATCGAAATGTTGATTTGAGAATCGATATTAGAACATAAAGGTTTGGTGATGTTTCAGTATTGATCCGCACATCATTACCACATAAAAAAATGTTTAAAAAATCATGTGGCATATTTGGTTTATTTTGAAAAGTAGTAGTAGTAGCAACTTTCTTGTTCATTTACAAAATCTGGTCAACTTTTTTTGTTTTCACTTTATGCTGAGTCTGATAGAGATCACATTTTACTTGTAATCTTAACCGAAAAAACAACAAAATCGGATTTCGAAATATCACATTTTGCCCCACTTTGGCCTGCAGTGTGAACGTAGTCAAAGAAAGCTCTGATAAAGAAAGTGAAAAACAGTATTGAATTCAACAAATAACTTTTAAGTGAAGTACGAAGGAGGCTCTACTCCCTCTTCTCCCATCGCCATCTTCAGCAACCAAAGTCTTCAACAAACATGAAAGTGATATCATCAAATGTTCATTCATCCATTTAATTCATCATTTATTATGCATTTTTAGCAGGCATTGTTTTTTGCATGTAAAAGTATAACTATTGTCCATAAAAATGTGTTTATGTTAATACTTTTCGGTGTCTGGAACGGATGATTGGATTTGCAGTATTTCTTCTGGAAACAATTGCATGTGGTTTTTGCATGATTCTGTTATTGCTGGAACTTTTGGAACAGATCACAATCAAAAACCAAGATACAGTACCACTGTTGCCATTAGGGGTGTCCTGTTTCGGATTATATCTGCTTGCATATAAACTCGCCGATGCTGTGTATATAAGCTAAAGATCCTCCAATAAGCACACAAGATTGGTCATGTATTTTTGTCAAGTCATTTATAAAAGTTAAACATTGTAAGCCAGCAGCTACACAACAGATGGAAAGAAAATAACACACAAGCGAGACATACGTCATTATGAAGTGTTCTAATATTGCAGTCTTAAACGCGACATTTGTTAAATATTTATGTTTGCATATTACTTACACTTACTAAGTAATATGCAAAGTCTCCATGGCAGTAGCATTTTGGAAAGTATTCATTAACAAAAGTGTCCGCATCATTCAACTTACAGTACTGCATCATGATCCTAACTTAATGAATATTGTGGCCACTAGGTGTGGCCAAAAACAATTATCATTCGACTTCAACTTAAAGACAGCATAAATACCTTCCAGATGGTTAATGATAGGGTAATGTTTTTTTTTTGTTTTTAGACCCACCATTGTTCTCTGTTTGAGTATTGATCAAGCCTTTTCTAAAATTCCACACTACAAAATAATAAAAGTATGCAGATCGTATCGGATCAATATCGACATTGGCCACATTTGAAGGCTCCAATATTGGCATTGTATCGGAAGTTTAAAAAAAAATAGTATATTGACACTCTGTCGCAATCACATAATTCTCGCAAAATTATAAACATGGAAAAATTCCGTGCATTACCAAAACCCACACAAACCTTGGAAGCAAAAGTGTAGTCACACCTGAGGGATGTCCTTCTTTAATAACGTGTGCATTGAGAGTGCAAGAAGAACGTCGGCTGGGTTTTAAAGAGGCGGAATGAAACGCTTAATTTGTCTTTGTTAAAAATGTGGCTGGAATATTTCCATCCATCCATTTTTTACCGTTTGTCCCTTTCGATTTCACATAATATAGAGCAGTGGTCCCCAACCTTTTTTGCACCACGGACCGGTTTAATGTAGGTATTATTTCCAGGGACAGGCTTTCAACTTGTGCCAGATAAATACAGCAAAAATAAGTGCATGAAAAATACAACTCGCTGAATTAGTGGGAGCCTTGGACTTGTTTCTTTGCAATGACATCCCCAGCAGGTGACCATCAACCTGCTGGGGACTGCAGATGGAAATCAGCCTTTGGCTACAATCTGTCACATTTATATTTTATATGTTCATTAATGTGAACATATCTCCAGTTGAATACCACAAATGTATACATGTAACAAACATAACAGATGGCAACTTCCTATGAGGAGTTTTATTGTGCATCTATAAACAAGCTTATCGGTGTGTCTAGTGGGACAGGCGAAAGTTAAGTCGGAGAAAATGCAGTCGTTAATAAAATATTTAATGTTTCTCTGCAGCCCGGTAGCCGATGCGTCACGGACCGGTAGCGGTCCCCGGACCGGTGGTTGGGGACCACTGATATAGAGCATCCAATTTATGTGGCGAATGTTAGCGGAAAGACGGTCATCATTGCTTTAGTGCAGTGGTTCTTAACCTGGGTTCGATCGAACCCTATGGGTTCGGTGAGTCGGGCTCAGGGGTTCGGCGGAGGTCAAGACACACCTGACTCATTGTGAAAATAAAAACTTCTCCCTATCGGCGTATTACGGATACGGCAACAGCAGAAGTCACACTGATTTGCACGTGTGTAATTTGTTGTGAGTTTATGCACTGTGTTGGTTTTGTTCTTTGAACAAGGTGATGTTCATGCACGGTTCATTTTGTGCACCAGTAAAAAAACATGGTTTAGTTTAGTTTAGTCTTTATTTGAAGGGACAATGCACAGAAACATTAAGCTCAAAGACAGATATGTTCTGTACCAGATTATAGCTAAATAGCTCATTTCAATCTGCAGTCCCATGGCTACTTAAATTAAAGGGATACAAAAATCATGCAATAAAATTATGACAATAAAATCATACTATAGCATGTATTCAAATTAAGAAAAGTCATAAAATGCCCTTTCATGGACACATACTTAATATACAATACAACCACACCTCCTTTACATCATCACACAAAGACAATACATGCTTTTGTTCACATCTGTCATCATTTGTAAAAACAACCATTATTTTAACAGACACACCTCACAATTTACAACAAAACTCCTCTCATGGATAAATGTAATACACATTAAGTTGATGTGTCAAACATAATGCCCACCTTAGTGACCGTGTGAGCAGTAACACTTTAGGTGTTAATGTTAAAGGTAACACTTTAGTATGGGGAACATATTCACCATTAATTAGTTGCTTAGAAACATGCAAATTAGTAACATATTGTCTCTTAACTAGTCATTATTAAGTACTTATTAATGCCTTATTTGACATGGCCTTGTTATAACCCTAACCCTTTAACCCTGCACCTAACCCTCTAACCCAGGGGTAGGGAACCTATGGCTCTAGAGCCAGATATGGCTCTTTTGATGACTGCAGGCTCTCAGATAAATCTTAGCTGACACTACTTAACATGATAAGTAATGAATAATTCCGCTGCTAATCACAGTGTTAAAAATAACTACGTATCAACCAGACTACAAAGCCATCAGCAAAATCATGCAGCACCAGAAGTCGCATTAATGGTAAGATAAGAGACTTATTATACTCAAAAAATGTTGTTCTTACTTAAAAATGCAAGCATTTAGTTGTATTCATTGTTAAAAAATATTATACGGCTCTCACTGAAATACTTTTTAAAATATTTGGCTTTCATGGCTCTCTCAGCCAAAAAGGTTTCCGACCCCTGCTCTAACCCTGACCCTAACCAAATAACTCTAAATTAAGTCTTTGTTACTTAGAATTAGCGATGTCCGATAATATCGGCGTGACGATATTATCGGCCGATAAATGCTTTAAAATGTAATATCGGAAATTATCGGTATCGTTTTTTTTTTATTATCGGTATCATTTGTTTTAATTTTTTTTTAATCTGTTTAAGCAGCATAAAAAACACAAGATACACTTACAATTAGTGCACCAACCCAAAAAACCTCCCTCCCCCATTTACACTCATTCACACTCATTCACACAAAAGGGTTGTTTCTTTCTGTTATTAATATTCTGGTTCCTACATTATATATCAATATATATCAATACAGTCTGCAAGGGATACAGTCCGTAAGCACACATGATTGTGCGTGCTGCTGGTCCACTAATAGTACTAACCTTTCACAGTTAATTTTACTCATTTTCATTAATTACTAGTTTCTATGTAACTGTTTTTATATTGTTTTACTTTATTTTTTATTCAAAAAAATGTTTTTAATTTGTTTATCTTATTTAATTAATTTTTTTTTTTTTTTTAAAGGACCTTATCTTCACCATACCTGGTTGTCCAAATTAGGCATAATAATGTGTTAATTCCACGACTGTATATATCGGTATCGGTTGATATCGGTATCGGTAATTAAGAGTTGGACAATATCGGAATATCGGATATCGGCAAAAAAGCCATTATCGGACATCCCAACTTAGAATGTGTTCCCCTAGTGTCCAAAAAACTCTAAATTAAGTCTTTGTTACTTAGAATATGTTCCCCATACTAAAGTGTTACCAAAAACATATAACTTTGTCTTGAATTTGAAAAAAAAAATCATTTTATTTTTCACTAGAGAAGGGTTCAGTGAATGCGCATATGAAACTGGTGGGGTTCGGTACCTCCAACAAGGTTAATAACCACTGCTTTAGTGCTATAGCCTGGCAAACTTCAGTTATGTTCAGTCAATTTATATGGCATTTTTCAAATGTTGGTATATTTGTGTGTTTTTTTTGTATTTGTAGCATTGAATTTCTTACGTTTTTCATCTTGCAACATTTTTACTTTGCAACATTAATTTAACCCTTGTGTAATGTTCATATTGTTGTTACTCAGCCAGCGTTTGTGGGTCTGATGGACTCGTTGCATTTTGTGGCTTTTAATGCCTCACAATCAAACACTTTTATGTTAAAATACTGAACAGATGTTTACCTTATCCCAATGAACGTCTGTTCAGTATTTTAACATAAAAGTGTTTGATTGTGAGGCATTAAAAGCCACAAAATGCAACGGGTCCATCAGACCCACAAACGCTGGCTGAGTAACAACAATATGAACGTCGCACGGAAAATTTCTCTGCCAGTTTCTGCATCCCACAGGGATTCTCCTTTTGTGTTTGTGCACCTGCGGTTCCCACACAAGGTTGCAACATTGTTTGTCAACACTGTCTGCTCTCATTTTCTCGCACATTTGACCCTCTGATGTTCTGTGTACCTACACTCTGTCCTCCTCCTGTCTAGGCCTGCTGTGTGTGTGTGTGTGTGTGTGTGTGTGTGTGTGTGTGTGTGTGTGTGTGTGTGTGTGTGTGTGTGTGTGTGTGTGTGTGTGTGTGTGTGTGTGTGTGTGTGTGTGTGTGTGTGTGTGTGTGTGTGTGTGTGTGTGTGTGTGTGGTACACAGAACATAATTTTCCACACTTCTATTATATGTAATAGAAATGTGTAGGGGGTGTGTATGGTGTGTGGTCATTAAAGGCCTACTGAAATGCGATGTTCTTATTTAAACGGGGATAGCAGGTCCATTCTATGTGTCATACTTGATCATTTCGCGATATTGCCATATTTTTGCTGAAAGGATTTAGTAGAGAACATCGACGATAAAGTTCGCAACTTTTGGTCACTGATAAAAAAGCCTTGCCTGTACGGGAAGTAGCAGACGATATACGCGTGACGTCACCGGTTGTGGAGTTCCTCACATCTGCACATATGTTTATAATCATGGCCACCAGCATCGAGAGCCATTCGGACCGAGAAAGCGACGATTTCCCCCTTAATTTGAGCGAGGATGAAAGATTTGTGGATGAGGAAAGTGAGAGTGAAGGACTAGAGGGCAGTGGAAGCGATTCAGATAGGGAAGATGCTGTGAGAGGCGGGTGGGACCTGATATTCAGCTGGGAATGACTAAAACAGTAAATAAACACAAGACATATATATACTCTATTAGCCACAACACAACCAGGCTTATATTTAATATGCCACAAATGAATCCCACATAACAAACCCCCCCCCCGTCCGTCCATATAACCCGCCAATACAAATCAAACACCCGCACAACACACTCAATCCCACAGCCCAAAGTACCGTTCACCTCCCCAAAGTTCATACAGCACATATATTTCCCCAAAGTCCCCAAAGTTACGTACGTGACATGCACATAGCGGCACGCACATACGGGCAAGCGATCAAATGTTTGGAAGCTGCAGCTGCGTACGTACTCACTGTACCGCGTCTGTGTATCCAACTCAAAGTCCTCCTGGTAAGAGTCTCAGTTGTCCCAGTTCTCCACAGGCCAATGGTAAAGCTTGACTGTAATCTTTCGGGAATGTAAACAATGAAACACCGGCTACGTGTTTGTGTTGCTGCAGCCAGCCGAAATACACCGCTTCCCACCTACAGCTTTCTTCTTTGCTGTCTCCATTGTTCATTGAAAAAATTGCAAAAGATTCACCAACACAGATGTCCAGAATACTGTGGAATTTTGCAATGAAGACAAACGACTTAATAGCTGGCCACAAGGCTGTCCCAAAATGTCCTCTACAATCCGTGACGTAACGCGCAAACGTCATCATACCGAGACGTTTTCAGCAGGATATGTCGCGCAAAATTTAAAATTGCACTTTAGTAATCTAACCCGGCCGTATTGGCATGTGTTGCAATGTTACGATTTCATCATTGATATATAAACTATCAGACTGTGTGGTCGGTAGTAGTGGGTTTCAGTAGGCCTTTAAGAACCACTGCTTTAGTGCTATAGCCTGGCAAACTTCAGTTATGTTCAGTCAATTTATACGGCATTTTTCTAATGTTTTTTTTTTGTATTTGTAGCATTGAATTTATTACGTTTTTCATCTTGCAGCATTTTTACTTTGCAACATTAATTTAATGCAATTTTGGGGGGGGATTTTTTTGTGTGGGTTTTTGCTTTTACATAAGTTTTTTTGCACGTTTTTTGATCTTGCAGCATTTAAGTGATTGCAGTGTTTACCCCTTGCATCTTTTTCATTCTGTTGGTTTTAGATGATTTTGTACGTGGCCGCACGTCGGCCACCGTAAAAAGAAGGCCTGCGGCTAATCCAAGTTGCACTTTTCCCTTCAAGCCCGCACATGTGTCGGGGATGCAACGTGAAGGCAAATGACAAACCGGGAGAGGAATAAACATAAATCCAAGCTGCGGGTTATGATGACAGAGAACATGTGATTTCTGTTGGTCATACTTCTCCATTTCCCGGCTGTTGTCAGAGATTTCCATCAGCGGCCAAACCAACCGTGCTGTAAACACAGCGCTCATTTGTTTTCTCCTCAGAGCAATTATATCATGTGATTTAAAACATTTTAAATAGAGACTGTGCCGACTTTTATTTGTGTAAAGCGGATCTATTTCATGTCGCGCAGTAATGTAATAATCCCGAGCTGTCATTACGGCGCAACCCCACACCCCCATGCTCGCCAAACTCCATCGGATCTCCGCATTTATGAAAACCAGACCGGTGCGCAAAATCACCGTAAAAGAAAAAAAAAATGGAACTTTCTCCACCAGGGAAACAGGAGACAAGGGACGGCTTTAAAAATGAATATAGGAAATGTTTGCTTCAAGAGTAATATTTTACCTTCCAGATGGTCTGTATTAACAGACTTCAATATTTATACCTGCAATTAGTGCTCTGAAGTGATCATTTAAGCACCTCGTTAACCTCACAAGACCTGGAAAATGTATTTATTTGCATTAAGTCATTAGGGGTGTGGGAAAAAAATCGATTCGAATTTGAATCGCGATTCTCACGTTGTGCGATTCAGAATCGATTCTCATTTTTAAAAAATTGATTTTATTTTATTTATTTTTTTTAAATTAATCAATCCAACAAAACAATACACAGCAATACCATAACAATGCAATCCAATTCCAAAACCAAACCCGACCCAGCAACACTCAGAACTGCAATAAACAGAGTAATTGAGAGGAGACACAAACACGACACAGAACAATCCAAAAGTAGTGAAACAAAAATGAATATTATCAACAACAGTATCAATATTAGTTACAATCTCAACATAACAGTGATTAAAAATCTCTCATTGACATTATCGTTAGACAATTATAAAAAATAAAAACAAAGAACAATAGTGTCACAGTGGCTTACACTTGCATCGCATCTCATAAGCTTGACGACACACTGTGTCCAATATTTCCACAAAGATAAAAGAAGTCATATTTTTGGTTCATTTAATAGTTAAAACAAATTTACATTATTGCAATCAGTTGATAAAACATTGTCCTTTACAATTATAAAAGCTTTTTACAAACATTTACTACTCTGCTTGCATGTCAGCAGACTGGGGTAGATCCTGCTGAAATCCTATGAATTGAATGAATAGAGAATCCTTTTAAATCTGGAAAAAATCGTTTTTTAATCGAGAATCGTGTTGAATTGAAAAAAAAATTGATTTTGAATCCAATCGTGACCCCAAGAATCGGTATTGAATCGAATCGTGGGACACCCAAAAATTCACAGCCCTATTATCCACTGTTTAAAATGAGTTGAACAATATATATTTTTTCAAAGTATTTTTATTGTCAGTTGTCTTAATACGAATATATGCACATATAACAAAATAAATAAATAATTAAATAAAATATGAAAATAAAAATAATGAATGAAGAAGTTTTTTTTTTACACAGATTATAACATGTAAAAACAAAATACATACAAAGTCAAATCAAATCAAGCTTTATTTATAAAGCGCTTTTCATACATAAAAGAAATGCAAGGCAAAGTGCTTTTACAAAGTTAAAAACAATACCCCGGTGACCCATATCCCCAATTATCACATACGTACAAACGGACAACAATACCAAACACAAACACACACACACACACACACACACACACACACACACACACACACACACACACACACACACACACACACACACACACACACACACACACACACACACACACACACACACACACACACACACACACACACACACAAATTACACACATATGCAACTGGACCAATGATTGCATGGCTGAGTATACAGAGGAGACAGGTGAGTAAACACTATCACAGGAGCCATCTGCACCAGGAGGTCATCAGACCATGGCTACCAGGACGCTGACACAAGAGCGCCCCCACAAGCACGGCCGATAACTCCTGAGGCAGGTGGCTCATCTGAGCGTTGAAAAATAAAAAAATAATAACACTTGTAAAATAGTAAGAACCATGCGTAGAGATAAATAATAAAATACAGGTGAGACATATGAAGATTAACAGGAAAAAAAATATATACATACATACAGTAAATAAATAAATAAAACTAAATACAATCTTGCATAACTAATAGGATAAAAACTAAAATACAAATGACTTCAATAAAATAATTAATATCCGGTAAAAGCCCAATCAAAAAGGTGGGTTTTAAGCCTGCTCTTAAAAGCATGAAGAGGCTTAACATTTTGAATAAAACAAACATAAATAATTTACTATAATACTAATGTTACCGGCTGGCCTGGGAACGCCTCGGGATCCCCCGGGAGGAGCTGGACGAAGTGGCTGGGGAGAGGGAAGTCTGGGCTTCCCTGCTTAGGCTGCTGCCCCCGCGACCCGACCTCGGATAAGCGGAAGAAGATGGATGGATATAATACTAAAGCAATTTTCTTATGCTCAATCCGTCCAACATTATCATTAAAAAAAAAAATACACAACTTTTTTTCAGTAGAGTATTATAAACAATGTTTTTATAGGCGTCTTAAAAAGTGGGCCGATATACCAAAAGCGCACACAGACTATTGGACAATTGCCCCTTAAGGAGGACGTAAATATACATTTCATAAATCCAATTAACTTTAAAAAAAAAAATCAATATGAACTCGTTATCGATATTCAATATTAACTTTTTATCGATATGGTTTTAATATTAAAAATACCACTTTTCACGTTATTTCAACATTTTACGCACGAATAAAACATCATTATTGTTGGTTGTGGTGAAAACTTATGCTGACTTGGAAACAGTTTCCAATATTAAAAATGGACTGTGTTCATATATCTGGGGGGGGGGGGGGGGGGGGGGGGGGGGGGGAAGGACATAAAGTTGTGCATGGGCCTGCACGCGTGTGAGGAATGCGCATGCATGGATCTTCCCTCCCCCTATGACGCACGGAGCGGAACCAGGGAACCAAGCCCGCCGAGGCATGCGTGGGACCTCTCAGAAGGATAAAGGGGAGAGGGGGGATAATGTCGTGTGCAAGGAGAGGCGTGTCAACAATCAAGGATTTGGATGTGGGGTATCTCGGAGTGCGCATGGAATGCAATCGGATTAATTACGCAGCGCAAAGGATCCAAAGGGAGAGGAGGATGACTCCCTGAGGTTCTAACGCGCCCTTTTCCCGTTCTGAATGAGCCCGAATACTACAATCTGGCGGGTGCAGAGTCAAGTTTGGGACGGATACACACCACGCAGGATGTCATCGGCCAAGATGCAGGGTCTCAGCTCCAGGGCGCACGCCTTTTCTGTGGAGGCGCTGGTGGGGAAACCCTGCAAAAGGATGAAAGTGTCAGAGGACTCAAGTTCACATGAACACATGTCGGACATCTTCCCCGGTAAGACAAAAGGGCATATATATATTTTTTTTTTCTCTCCACAAAATAGACCTAAAAAAAATACTGTGTTTAGTAATTAAATTAATTTAAATTGCATTTATTTAAAATCTGTCACTGGTCTTCCAGTATTGGAAAAAGTTCAATTGTTTCACTTGCAGGTTCACCAGAGGCTCCAAGGAACGTGCAGGATCCAGCAGCAAGGAGGCCTAAGGACAAGTCCTGTGACGCGGATCCGTCCCAGAAGGCCGAACCGCCCAAAGAAGAGATTAAACCAAACCCCAGTGAAAGTAGACCGAATAGTGAAGCCCACGTTGAGCTGCAGGGCTCCGAACTTTGGAAACGATTCTTCGAGATCGGCACCGAGATGATCATCACTAAAGCGGGACGGTAATCTGAATACACACTCTTCCATCACATAGTATCCATGCAAACTTTTGGGCATAAAGTGTATTATTTATTATTAGACTTAGACAAACTGTATTGATCCACAAGGGAAATTGTTCCACACAGTAGCTCAGTTTCAAAGGATGGAAAGGGTAAGGCTGGAAAGAATAATGCATGTATAAAGTAGATAGATAGATATATAGATATATATATAGATAGATAGATAGATAGATAGATAGATAGATAGATAGATAGATAGATAGATAGATAGATAGATAGATAGATAGATAGATAGATAGATAGATAGATAGATAGATAGATAGATAGATAGATAGATAGATAGATAGTACTTTATTGATTCCTTCAGGAGAGTTCCCTCAGGAAAATTAAAATTCCAGCAGCAGTGTACAGAATTGAGATAGAATTTAAAACAATTTAAAAAGTAAATAATGGAGGTATACATGGAAATAAAATAGAAAATATAACAATAACAATAAAAAATAAAAAATAACAATAAGAATAAAAATATAACAGTCAAAATAAGAATGTAACAAGAGAAACTATAGGCAGTAGTATAAAATATAACATATATGTAATATGTATGTATTATATGTACAGTATATAATATATACTGATATATTATTATATTATATTATATTTGTACATAATATATACAATATATAACAAATCCCAATTACCATGTGCAATATTACAGTATATGTAACAGCTGCAGCAAAAAAACAAAAAAAAAAAGGCAGCAAAAAATAGAAAGTAGATCCAGCAGAACATAGACATCATAAACAAAGAGAGGTAGCTAACATAGAAGCGGTCAGGTAATAGACATTGTTATTGTATTAATACATACATAGTGGTTATAAACACTCACCATATAAAAAAGATCAACAATTTATTATATTGTAATCTATGAACATGCTTTTATTTTATTTAAAAAATACTTCAACTCCTACAAGCATTATGTGAAATATATTAATAGAAGCAATAATGCAATTAGGTGCATATGTATTGATTTAAAACAGTCAAGAGACTTGACAAGAAACTTTGTCATTCGATTTAATTCTAGATTTATTCGACTCTTAACCGACTTTATCTTGAAACAAACCTTGCAGCAAAAGCATTGAGTGGACGTTAATATAATCTGCAGGAGAATAACATTTTAATATATAGGCATAATATATGTACATTGTCTTTTAAAAATAAGTTATTACCGTAACCACTTATTTAATGAAATTCCTTACCGAGAGAACACGTCATGAAATCACGTGAGTGGTAATGTCCCCTCCATACAGTGTGGGGCCCCTCAGGCGCCACCACTTGCACGGCTGCAAAATGGAACATTGTATACTATGTTGTTGTATGTATACAACACATTTAATTAGTTGATAATCATTTACATTCTTCACACCACCAGGAGAATGTTTCCATCGGTGAGAGTCAAAGTGCGCAACCTGGACCCCCGCCAGCAGTATTACATCGCAATGGACGTCATGCCCGTGGATTCCAAACGTTACAGGTGAGATTTTTTATTTTATTTGATTTTTTTAGGCTTATATGCGATTTTGTTATTAAGATTATTTATTGACATTCCCATAGGTATGTGTACCATAGCTCCCAGTGGATGGTGGCAGGAAACACGGACCACTCCTGCATCTCCCCGAGGCTCTACGTGCACGCAGACTCGCCGTGCGCGGGAGAGACTTGGATGCGCCAAGTCATCAGTTTTGACCGAGTGAAACTCACCAACAATGAGATGGACGACAAGGGGCATGTAAGTCAATCATGTCCCACTCCTGCAAAAAAAACAATATTTTTGTATGAATCTTGCACATCCACATTTAACATTTAGCTGCCATTGGCTGCATATTTCAAATACGGATGACTAAGACAGTTTGGTTGGATCTAATCCTCTACAAAGAAATGCATATTGAGTCATGGAAGTATATGCAGGCAGTTTAAATTCACCCTACAAATTATGCTGAGATTCATAATTCTTCTAGAAAAAACAATGAATGCTGAAAACATATTTTGTTCTTCTTTCAAGTATGGTTGGAAATGTGTTAATTATTTTAAAAATGCTTTGAAAATGTTTCTATGTGATTGTGATTCAGTAGTAATCATTGTATATTTAAAAAAAATCAGAAAATACATTTGAAGATGCTAATTTCTTTGTTCGAATCAAAAATGTGTAAAGTGCCACAGTGTCTGATGTCATTTTTTCTCTACTGCTCGCTAGTGTTACCATATCTGAGTTATTGTGCAGAAATATGGGGAAATAACTACAAATGTGCGCTACATTCGTTAACCGTTTTACAAAAAAAGACCAGTTAGAATACTACATAATGTTGGATACAGAGAACATACAAACCCTTTATTTATTGAGTCAAAAATATTAAAGTTCGGTGATTTGGTAAAATTGCAAACAGCTAAAATGATAAACAAAGCAAACTATAACCTGCTACCCAAAAATGTACAACAATTCTTCTCAACTAAAGAGGAGAAATATAACATTAGAGGAAAAAATAATTTCAAACATTTGTATGCACGTACAACACTTAGAACCTTTAGCATATCAGTATGTGGAATTAAATTATGGAATGGATTAAGTAAAGAAGTTAAACATTGTACTGATATGATCCAGTTTAAGAGGTTGTTCAAAATAATAGTGCTTACAAGAAGAATAATTATGAGAAATACTTTCAACCTTATTGAAAGTAAGATATTCTTCATCTCAGTATGTTAATAATGACTGAATTAATTAATTACATATTACAAAACTGTTGTGTATACTAATTCACAGATGTTATTTTATTATATAAAAAGGTCAGTAAATGATTCTATATATGTGTAAACGCTCTGAAGTGGGAAAGGGGTAGGATTAAATAAGCTTTGCTTCTTCCTACTCCTTTTCAGACATGATGATAAGTGAAATTATATGAAATTGTGATGTACTATACTGTAAGTGTGTTCATGTTCGAAATAAACTAAAAGAAAGGAAATAAAGGAAATGTTGGTAAATTGATAAAGCATTTATTTAAATAAAACAACATGCCAATTTACAATGTAATGTGTAATTGATGTTAATATTATACATGCATGCAAACGATTTATGTTGAGGAGAGATATAGCCTTAGAGAAAAATCTAATTTAAAACATTTGTATGCTCGTACAACACTTAAAACCTTTAGTATACCAGTATGTGAAATTACATTATGGAATGGATTAACCAAATAAATCAAACAAAGCACCAATATGATTCAGTTTAAGAGACGGTTCAAACTACAAGTGTTCACAAAGTACACAGAACAATAATTATGATGAACATCTTGAACCCTTTTCTTTTATTGAGACAAATATTATTTATGTATTTAATATTTGTTTGCTTACTATGGTATATTATTTATTTATTATTTATTTGTTCACTGTTCTGTTACAGAGAACAAGGGAATTGGATAAAATTGCTATGGTATGAAAAGGGGTAGGATTAAATAAGCTCTGCTTCGTCCTATTCCTTTTCAGACGTGCTGTAATGAAACAACTGGAATTGTGTGATGCATTACATTGTATCGTATGCATGTTCGAAATAAACTGAAACTGAACTGAACTGAACTGAATACAATACTTAAACGTGTCCTAAATAAGCCGCAAATACCCTATGCTTTCTTATGATATATTTAAAAATAATAATAATGATAATAATAATAGTAAGAAGAAGAACACGAAACATGCAAATGTTCTAATTTGAGGTTCAGTAAAATCATATTTATTTTGGGCCTACTTTAAAAATGTTCTGTTTTCTGTAATTTTCTTATTTGCTGCTTTCCATTTTCTCATTTGACATGTTTAGACTACTGGTTAAGCTATTTGATTACATCACTTCAACTTTTAGGGAAAGTATGATGGATGTTTTCCCCTATTTCAAGATATACGGTCATGCTCAATTCTGCATGTGCATTTACGGAAAATTTAGTTTTGGTTATGGATTAAATTAGAGCTAATGCAATATATCACCTTCTCTTATTCCAGATCATTCTGCAGTCCATGCATAAGTACAAACCACGCGTGCACATCATAAAGCATGACCCTCGGATGGACTTGTCCCAGATCCAGTCGCTGCCCGCTGAGGGAGTGTACAGCTTCTCCTTCCCAGAAACGGAGTTCACGACCGTCACAGCCTATCAGAATCAACAGGTAATGCTCACTGAAACTGCATGATTTCATGCTAAAATTGTTTGCACAGTAATTACGTACAAAGCTCTCGACCAGCCAAGTTTGCCAGATATATTCCAAAAGCAGATGTGTAGTGATTGTTATGCGGTGCCCAGCTCTGTACTGTCTGACCTCACAAACTCCTAATCTTAACATCATGAAGGTGGCGAGGCTCACTTCCATGTAGTCTCTGCAATGTCATAAGTTGTCCTGGTTTTTTTGTGGGCGCCTGTTGCTCATAGTGACATACTGTGTGTGTATAGAGCTGACCCTGCTGTTGGCTATACCTTCCGCCAGTAACACACGTCCACTGCGAGCTCTTTTCAGCAGGATTCATTTTTATGACCAGTGACTGTGTTATTATAGAAACTCAATAACGAGCTACGACCGGGTTGCCTGCTGGAGTCCAGAGCCTATTAGGCAGTGAAAAAAAACATCTCCCCAAATTTCTTTATGACACGGCAGATCACTATGTTGTTATAAAACTCTGCATCGTACTGAAATGTTGTAAAAAATGACCTTGTTGTTATCCGAGCGCACAACTAACATGTCTTCCCCTCACGTCTGGCCAAGATCACAAAACTGAAAATTGACAGAAACCCGTTTGCCAAGGGCTTCAGGGATCCAGGAAGGAACAGGTATGGGAAACCTTACCGAACATCAACACTTCTTATAGCTGTAGAAAGTACTTCATTACAAGGCCCAGGAGAGATGTTAAGTCAAACCACAGACTTGTGATAGCACATAAAACCCTCATATAAAGTTGGCATGGGCAGTGCAGCATTCCACCTGGAAAATATGTTTCCTGCTTCTGCAACCTTGATGTGTTTGTCTTATAGGGGTGTGTTGGACGGTTTACTTGAGTCTTATCCTTGGAGATCTCCTCTCAGCTTGGACTTAAGGCCATTTGCCATACAGTTTCAAGGTATCCTACAGCGGCTTGCATTACTTCTTTCATTCCAAACTGTTGTCATGTATGTTTCTTGCATCTACCAACAGGCAGGTTGGGATCCTCAACCAGCACTGCTTCCCCGCTTAAAAGTCTCCTTCCCTTCTCGTCTTCTTCATCGCTTCCTCCGTTCCCCACGCTCTCATGCCAGGACGCTGCTCTTCACACCTTCGCTCTGCCTTTTTACGGGAAAACCTCGACGAGCCCCACATTGCCAAGCAGAGCCTTCTCCTCTCTGGGAACAGACAGACTCAGAGGCCTGTCACCAGTACCTTCACTAACAGACCTCCCGCTCTTCTCTGTGATTCAGGGGAAAAAAGCTCCCAACTGTCAGGATCCATGTCTTTCTCGGTCCCCGGGGAGCCCCCATTGCTTGATCCCGCTCCACAGGCCTCTATGCGCTCAAGGGTCTGCTTCGTCTTTACTCCCTCAACTCTCAGACACCACTGGCCCATATTGTCTATACCGCTACAGCTTCCCCCTGAACTCTCAACTCACTGCTATTTCCCGACACACTAAACTATCTGAAGACAAGACAGGAGGCCGACTGCACCAAACTTCGTGGCACCTGGCCACTGACCACCTCCTCTAAGCATCTCAAGCCCAAGGAGGGTAACGGACAACGCAGAAAGGTCCGCCTTTACGTGGGCAAAACCAACAAAAATAATTAAAAAAGACCTGTCAGGGATGATTTAATGTATGTTTTAAAAATATTTGGATTTTTCACATTCTGAAGAGATATCTCCAAACTGTGCCAATTGGCCAGAGCAACGGGCTTAAATGGGAACTGCACTTTTTTGAAATTCTGCAGATACAATCCTTATGTAAGACAAGAACATATGTTTTTCTTTTTTTAAGCATTGACTCGCAAATAAACATTAGCAAAAGTCAGTTGACAATGAAGCCAATGAGAGTAGTTCTAATCCCCCGACCAGTACTCAAAAAAAACTCCAGAAACCTCTGTCAACATGCTATATACACACTGTAAGTACAAACCCCAAAACCAGTGAAGTTGGCAGGTTGTGTAAATCGTAAATTAAAACAGAATACAAATCCTTTTCAACCTATTATTATTATAGAGGTTTATTTGAAATAAGGACAGATACAAAAACATAGACATCTGAAACAGTTATCCGATGCATGCATCACAGTGAGTATATTCAATTGAATAGACTGCAAAGACAAGATACTTGATGCTCGAACTGAAAATGTTTTTGGTTTTTTTGCAAATATTAGCTCATGTGGAGTTTGATGCCTGCAACAGGTTTCAAAAAAGCTGGCGCAAGTGCATAAAAGACTGAGAAAGTTGAGGAATGCTCATCAAACACTTATTTGGAACATCCCACAGGTGAACAGGCTAAGTGGGAACAGGTGGGTGCCATAATTGGGTATAAAAGCAGCTTCCATGAAATGCTCAGTCATTCACAAACAAGGATGGGGCGATGGGTCAACCCCTTTGTCAACAAATGCCTGAGCAAATTGTAGAACAGTTTAAAAACAACATTTCTCAACCAGCTATTGCAAGGAATTTAGGGATTTCACCATCTACGGTCTGTAATATCATCAAAAGGTTCAGAGAATTTGGAGAAATCACTGCACGTAAGCAATGATATTACGGACCTTCGATCCCTCAGGCGGTACTGCATCAAAAAGCGACATCGGTGTGTAAAGGATATCACCACATGGGCTCAGGAACACTATGAAAACCACTGTCAGTAACTACAGTTCGACGCTACATCTGTAAGTACAAGTTAAAACTCTACTATGCAAAGCCAAAGTCATTTATCAACAAGCTGGGCCGAGCTCATCTAAGATGGACTGGTGCAAAGTGGAAAAGTGTTCTGTGGTCTGACGAGTCCACATTTCAAATTGTTTTTGGAAACTGTGGACGTCGTGTCCTCCGGAACAAAGAGGAAAAGAACCATCCGGATTGTTATAGGCGCAAAGTTCAAAAGCCAGCATATGTGATGGTATGGGGGTGTATTAGTGCCCAATGCATGGGTAACTTACACATCTGTGAAGGCATCATTAATGCCGAAAGGTACATACAGGTTTTGGAGCAACATACACTACCGTTCAAAAGTTTGGGGTCACATTGAAATGTCCTTATTTTTGAAGGAAAAGCACTGTACTTTTCAATGAAGATAACTTTAAACTAGTCTTAACTTTAAAGGAATACACTCTATACATTGCTAATGTGGTAAATGACTATTCTAGCTGCAAATGTCTGGTTTTTGGTGCAATATCTACATAGGTGTATAGAGGCCCATTTCCAGCAACTATCACTCCAGTGTTCTAATGGTACAATGTGTTTGCTCATTGGCTCAGAAGGCTAATTGATGATTAGAAAACCCTTGTGCAATCATGTTCACACATCTGAAAAAAGTTTAGCTCGTTACAGAAGCTACAAAATTGACCTTCCTTTGAGCAGATTGAGTTTCTGGAGCATCACATTTGTGGGGTCAATTAAACGCTCAAAATGGCCAGAAAAAGAGAACTTTCATCTGAAACTCGACAGTCTATTCTTGTTCTTAGAAATGAAGGCTATTCCACAAAATTGTTTGGGTGACCCCAAACTTTTGAACGGTAGTGTATGTTGCCATCCAAGCAACGTTACAATGGACGTCCCTGCTTATTTCAGCAAGACAATGCCAAGCCACGTGTTACATCAACGTGGCTTCATAGTAAAAGAGTGCGGGTACTAGACTGGCCTGCCTGTAGTCCAGACCCGTCTCCCATTGAAAATGTGTGGTGCAATATGAAGCCTAAAATACCACAACGGAGACTGTTGAACGACTTAAGCTGTACATCAAGCAAGAATGGGAAATAATTCCACCTGAAAAGCTTAAAAAATGTGTCTCCTCAGTTCCCAAATGTTTGCTGAGTGTTGTTAAAAGGAAAGGCCATGTAACAGTGGTAAAAATGCCCCTGTGCCAACTTGTTTGCCACGTGTTGCTGCCATTAAATTCTAAGTTAATGATTAATTGCAAAAAAAAAAAAAACAAGTTTCTCAGTTCGAACATTAAATATCTTGTCTTTGCAGTCCATTCAATTGAATATAAGTTGAAAATGATTTGCAAATCATTGTATTCAGTTTTTATTTACGATTTACCCAACATGCCAACTTCCCTGGGGACATTTGTCATAACTTGTAATATTTAAGTATTTTGGTCATTTAAAGCATGCAGCGGAGTATTAATTTCACAGCCCCTTCACAACGTTGGCTTTTCCCTTTAACAACAAAACTACTAATTATGACAGGATTAATGAGAGCCATGGAAGACTACTTTGGGACAAATGATGATCCAGAACATTACATTTTTTAGTAAGGAGGATGAGCTACATGTTTTAAAAGCTGTGTGCTAAACAGATCCAGCGCTATTGAAACACTAAGCATCATTCAGCAGTATTGCTAAGTGCTAAACAAGAAATACAAACTACGAACATCCATCCATCCATCCATTTTCTACCGCTTATACCCTTCGGGGTCATAATGAAACAATCACTTACTGTACAATGTCTGCTACCAATGTGATGGCGACTGATGGGATGTTCATATCTTCACGTTTAGATGAATAATTAATTATAATCCACCCGGAGGTTAAAAAAAAAAATGGCCATCTGAATATCAAAGTTGACAAACTTCTCGGACTATGGCCACATCTTTCTATTATGCAGGTGAGAAGCATGATTTATGATCTATAATCCAATTTTTCACCAACTCAGGCCATGCAACCGCTCACCGGCTCAGTGCCAACACTGTAGATGCATGAGCTAGTTAGCTCTCCGTGACCAAAACTAGTTCATCTGTGTCAACGCTTATAATAACAATATCACTAATACCTGGTTGATATTCAGGTCAGGAGATGAAAATGGAGTATAGTATGCAGTTTTTGGATGTTTTTGTACTTGCCGTATTTTAGGACGTATAATGCATTAAAAAAAGAAAAACATAGGGATTGTGAATAATACGCAAAATTAAAAAAAGTGCAGTTCTTCTTTAAGTATGAAGCGTACTGTAGCTTAAAGGGACTAAACATATGTTTTGGAGTAATATATGGAAAATACATGACAGACACATTTTTCAATAATCTGTTCTGTGCACAAAAACAAATGTAACAGTAAAAACAGACACACTTGTTTTCTGGCTCAGTATCAAACCATTGTACTCTGCAACAAAAGGCAAGAATGCAAGCCATTACGCCACCGGGGATTGATCTTGATTGTGATTCATATTTCTGTTTGGAGGCCAACTCGTTGCTCCACCTGCATCCAACTGGCCATCAGCGCATCGGACCGCTGATTGCTCAGCTGCTGCACGCTGTCAATCATTAGCAAGAACCGGCTGTGCCAGAGAGCCAATCAATGAGCTTGTGGACGGTCTGAAGAGAAACAGGCTTGCACTTGAGCAGCCATTTTCAGCCTTGACTCGTCTCCACTCAGTAAAGCGTAATGTTACTTGGCAAAAATGACGGTAAAAAGTGCACGGGTCAATAATAGCCTTTAAAAAAAGTGTAGGATCCCCTATGACCCCCCAAATATTACGTCCCTGTACACATGCATTTGTCTGTATTTTAGTAATCGAGTAATCTATTGATCAATTTGTTTGATTAATCGACGAATCGGATATAACACAACTTAAAGTCTCAATGAGCATTTTATTTGAAATTAGTTTAAATAAACATTGTTTGCTTGCCATAACCTTCATATACTTTTTTTAATTAAAATTGCATCAATACAAATAAAAATCTTCACTGATCACCGCCACAAAGATCACAACACCAAAACACCATTGCTATTGCTAGTTACAGTCACTTCATGCAGTAAGTTGAACAATTAATCGAAGCAACGGAACAATAATTCAAAAGTTTTTTCCAAATCAAATTAATCGATTATTTGTTGCAGCCCTATACATACACACACATAAAAGCTGTCTCAAAGCAATCAACAATTTGCTGTCATATATTGTTACAATAGGCTATACGAGGGGTGTCAAACTCATTTTAGATCGGGGGCCACATTGGGAAAAATCTACTCCCAAGTGTGCCGGACTGGTAAAATCACGGCACGATAACTTAAAAATAAAGACAACTTCAGTTTGTTTTCTTTAAAAATAGAACAAGCACATTCTGAAAATGTACAAATTATAATGTGGTTGGGGTTTTTTTACACTTACATGTTGCGGTTAGTAGTATCCTATATTATTTGTCCTTATCTATACATTCTGAATAAATTATGTGATAATGTTCATCAGTCAACTCATTGGTGTTAATTTTCAATCTATCAAGATAAAAAAATAATATCAAAATCAAATTACAGTATGTTATTTATGTAGTTTGCTCATTTTCCTCGACTGATGTACTAACATGTTTTTTTTTTGTTTTTTTTACATATGTAGCATCATCTACATAAAATCTACAAATAATTGCTATTGCGACATCCAGTGGACGCATTTAGAACAGAAGTTTATTTCATTCAAAAATGTCGGCTAATTTTTATACTCAGCCAACTCATCCCGCGGACTGGATAAAACCTTTGAAACCCCTCGGCTATACACTCGATGAAATCTGATGTTCGGAGCTAGACTTTGCCAAATCTCTATCATTATCTGACAACAAATATAACCATAATGCACGGATGTCTTTTATGTGGGACATGGTTTACATGCGAGGAGCAAAAATAATGCATTTGAAAGTTAGCGCCCTCGAGGCAGCCCCCTGCGATGAGGTGGCGACTTGTCCAGGTTGTACTCTGCCTTCCACCTGAGTACAGCCGGGATAGGCTCCAGCCCCCCGCCATCCCGAGAGATACAAACGGTAGAAAATGAATGAATGGATGAATGGAGGAATATGCCCTCGCATTAAGAGCTTAAGACCCATGGCAAAATATAGTGTTCTCATGGGGAAAGATAGCATTGTCAGCCAGTGTGTAATATGTAGTGTAATACAGCAGGTGTAGTCTTTTTTACAAGTGTGCCGACCAATGGTTTTGTGTGTGGAACTTGAGAAGGGGAATAAGCAGGAAAATATATGTGAAGTGAATTATATAGCGCTTTTCTCTAGTGATTCGAGGCACTTTACATTGTGAAACCCAATATTTAAGTTACATTTTTTTTTAAACCAGAGTGGGTGGCACTGGGAGCAGGTGGTTAAGTGTCTTGCCCAAGGACACAACGGCAGTGACTAGGATGGCATAATCGGGGATCGAACCTTGGAACCCTCAAGTTGCTGGCACGGCCACTCTACCAACCGAGTTATACCGCCCCTTCATGTGATGCTGGTATTTGTACAGATCTGAAATGACCCGACACACTTCACATCACAAATTCTCTGAAATAGCAAATTCTGTGTTGCTATTCACAAAAGTATTTTATTTCTTTCAGCCCCTGTGTCTGAAGAACTCATCTGGTTTTTGTGTTTGTACAGTCAAAAGGGGTTCATATGGCCCCATTCCTGGGTGTGGGGTTTGGAATTGCCACAAAACAAATTTTTAAGATATTCAACACTCTACTGCGGGGGTGGGCAATTAATTTTTACCGGGGGCCGCATGAGCAACCCGAGCACTGCTGGAGGGCCACATCGACAATATTTCAATTACATTTTGCTCAATATTATTTTTTATATATACCGTAAGATAAATAATAATAATAATTAATAATAATAGTAATACTTCAACATAGTGTGTGTAACAGCATTCCATGACTAATATAAATAAATTAACATTAATAATAAATGACAGTAAAATAAGCACACGTATGACTGAGGAGTCATAGTGTAACTTTGTGTGGTGTTTGAGTTGTCCGACTTTTTGTGTGGCCATAAACGCACCAGTGGTTTAGTGCTATGCGTGTTGGTGACAGATGACAAGTTGGTTTTGGCCTGGTTTGTACGGCAGAAAATGACTAGTTTTTCGAGATAGAAGTGTTTTACTTATGTTTTTGGTGTGGTTATGGCCGAATATAAACAGTTTTGCTCAATAAAGTGATCGATATAATTCCTGGCCTCGAAGCATCTCGATAGACGTTACAATAATTGAACGGTGTTCAATTGAACGGTGTTGACGAACACCGTTAGGGCCGCTTGTTGTCACTGTCACTCAAAGTTGCATTGCAAAATTACATAGAATAAATATGTTTATTTTGTTTAGAATTCAGATGGGATTTGATTTGATGCGCGGCATATATTTGCTGCGCGCAGCAGACGCTTGAGCAGTGCGCAATTGCGCAGGCACGCACCTTAGAGAGAACGTTGCATGGCAGTCCATGTCTTGTTGAAAACACGCCATTCGTCATCAACTTTTCTCTTTTTAGCGTCTCGGGTGTAAACCGTGCATCACTTGTCGCTGCATGTGCACCTTCACTCGCAGGTTACACACGGACACACGCCCATAAATAATACTTTTCAAAATAAAAGCAGCACAGTTGTATTGCGCGCACGACATAGATGTTTTTTCAACTTTATTTTGTAATTAATGATTGCAGCTGTTCACATTCACTCACAATCACGCACACGCATACGTCCACACGGAAGTAATACAAATAACGATTTTCAAAACAAACGCAGCACCGTTGTATTGCACACTCGACATAGATACTTTTTAAAATGTATTTTGTAATTTATAATTGGCCTCACGCGGGCCGGACAGGGACGCACAAAGGGCCGGATGCGGCCCGCGGGCCGCAGAATGCCCAGGTCTGCTCTACTGCTTCAATTTGTCACGTTTCATGTGTCAGGTAAAACGTGACAAATGGGGCTATTTGAATCATCTTCATATACTTTATTACAAAAAATTGCTTGAAAAAATTTAAAATAATAATAATATTTCAGACAATATTCAACAAAGAAATGGAATATGGCTCTTCTGATATCCATTACATTTGGGTCCGTAGTTGTTGCTATAATAGTTCCAGGAAGTCAATGCTACAGGACTTTTGCAGCGTGATATTAATAAACCCTGAGCAAACTCTGTTGTTATCTGCCAAGAAAGGGGGCAGGCCAGTTGAACGGCATGATGTGATAATTCCTTGCTTTAGCTGAGACTTACCCCCGCTCCCTCCTTCCCTGCAATCTAGGAACCTCGATTTGGGCAAAGCGGGGGGAAATGACCTGTTTCCCGACAAACGTTCGTAGCCAAACAGCAATTAGCCTGTCATGGCCACGCATGACAGTGAGCTAATGTGTGCTGGACATGGAAATAGCAGGAAGAAGTTAATTGAAGAACTCAGGCCGGGGGATCACCCGTGTTTGAGTGAGCGGTCAGGTGCGTTGCCATCAAACAGCCTGCCCTTTGTCTGCAGACACATGTAATCTGGGCTGTTATTTGATACTGTGTGTCATTTCCATGTTTGCCTAGCGCGGACAATCAGTTTGAACTCCCAACTAATTCCTGATCTTTCAATTAGACAAATTGCTTTCATACCAGGAGAGCTGAACTTTGCACCTGCCTCTTTTCCAGTACACAGGGTAACCCGGCAGACACAAGACATTAAAACAACGTTGAAATCGTGTTGAATTAGGTCCTGACGTTGAGCAACTCAGACATAACGTTGAAACAACATGCTTTTTGATGACGTTTAATCAATGTTGGGTTGTGACGTTGAGTTGACCATTGAATTTCGGTCATTTTCCGACCACTATTTTACAACACAAATGTAACGTTGAAATAACATGCTTTTTGACTATGTTTATTCAATGACAGGTTGTGATGTTGATTTGACCTTTGAAATTTGGTCATTTCCCAACCAACGACGTGGAGACATCAACGTTGTCTCAATTTACAAATACAAACTATTTTGCAACGTTGTTTAGTAGTCATTTTTAAAGGACATGTATGTATAATCAACGTTGTATCAATGTCTCGTGCCTGCTGTAAACGCACACACAAACACTTGCACATTCAAGTACTAGTGACTTTTGGAATGTGTGTTGTTTTTTTTCTTTTTATATCGGCAAATCAGTAGGTAAAAAAATAAACAGCGCTACCGTTCAATACAGTTTTCTTGTTACTCAGACATTAATTATGACCATCAACCTTTTTTTTCCCCAACCGTAAATCCATTATGTTTTACACATTTGCCAGGATTTTAAATTGTATTTCTAAAAATATCTCTAGTTTTAAGAACTATTTAGTTATTTCTAGTCATTGACTTAACGTCATAATCTTAATTTTAGCATTAATGATAGTATTTATAAAATAACTATATTCAAATACAATATTTTGCTTTTCTCTACACAGACAATCTTAATTAAAGATTTTGCAACAGGCTCTGGATACCTAATTTAAGAATTGCAAGTTGAATAATTACTGTTCTCAGAATAAAATGCTTATTTATAATTTAAAGGTCCTGACAATTTCTAGATTTACACAAGGATGTCTTATCAAGTAAAATTAACTAGCTGCATAGACAGGTAATTTCACTAGTTTTTAATATTTTTTTCCCCCTAAAATCTAGTCTTTTTTTTAATCTTATATTTCGTCAGCTCTTCTTTGCAGTGTACACATGAGACTTACAGGCAGACTTTGATGCCTTAGAACAGGGGTGTCCAAACTTTTTCCACTGAGGGCCGCACACGGAAAAATTTAAGCATGCGGGGGCCATTTTGATATTTTTCATTTTCAAACCTTAACAAAATATATGGATTTTTTTTTTTTAACCTTTAGGGCTTCCGGGGACCATAAAGGGTCTCAGTCATTAAAATATAAAAAATAAGTCAAATTATTATTATTTTTTATTTAACGCTTACAGTAAATCTCTATATCAACTTCAGGTTGATATAAAGTAAAAAAAAAAAAAAAAAAGGTTTCATGCCTTTTCTGTCAAAGACAACTTTGTTTTTTATAGTAAAACTGAAATATGCAGTATTTAGTAATTAGAGCCCTAAAAGATCAATAATGCAGGACACCATTGATTTTAATTCTTTAATATTTTTGAGTAATCACAGTGAAATGTTAAATAAAATCCTACTAAATATATTATGGATCCAAAAGGTCCCCCACTCATAAAGTGATACATTTTTATTAGTTTTTTTTAAACTTTTAACACTTAAATTACGAGATCAACTTCAGATATATCTGTCGATTTTACGTTTGAACTATTATTTTGTTTGTATTATGCTCTTTTGTCAAATAAAACTTTGATGTTTTTTTTATGGCAACCACACATGGCAGCTTTGTGTCAACATTGCAACTTTGTTCTCGTTAGATTTCACCTCATTCCACTTTTTTTTAAATGTTTTTTTTTAATTTTTGCAATACTATCAATTTTGCAATTTTTGCAGAATATGTGGGGGGCTGGTAAACGATTAGCTGCGGGCCGCAAATGGCCCCCGGGCCGCACCTTGGACACCTCTGCCTTAGAATAAACCAAGGGAAGTTGTTTCTTTTACTTTATTCTTAGGCATCAACTATGTATAGTGGTATTGATTATATTCTGCAATAAGTTATTTCTTCTGAATAAACTGCATTTGTGACCGATTTTAAATAACTGTAATCATTATTGTGCAATGCTTGTTGAAAACGTTTTACGCGCCTGTCAATAATCAACCTGTTTCAGCTTTTTAAATAATTACCTTGCCATCGCCTTAAAGGTGGCGGCTAAAACAATAAGGAAACTGCTGATTCGACTTCATAATAACACCGAGAGCGACGTTTCTCGACTGTTCTGGCGTGATTGACAAGGAGTGAAGGGGAGAGAAATTTGACCCTGCAGTCATTTGCTTCCAATCATGTGAAATGGCATCCTGAAAGAGGAGAAGCAAGTCTGGAAGTGTAAATATACTCTGCCTTCATTAGATTAACATACACTTCGCTCACACACACACACACGCCACATACGTGCACGTTATCTCCTATTATTAGCAGGGACTCAGATTTACACATGCCCTGCAGCCTGCCTTGTGTTTGCCTCTCTAACGCGTGTTTACATTGGATGCTATTTTTCTCTACAAACTTAATAAAAGCTGGTTATTTATTGGGTCAGATTATTGGACACGACTGAGCTCAGCTGTAAAAGTTTCGAGTGAAAACAGCTGCGGCTGAAATTGAATTACACTAAGTGAGTAATGTGAAAAGCAAGGGCAGTTTAACAGTTATTAAGTGCTCTTCTAGAGACCAATCAAACAGGCGTACTGCAGGATACGGAAAGTATTCCACTGTCGCCTTCTCCACTATCTCTCGGAGTTACTCACTAGTTGGGAACTTTAAAATACTCATTGTGGATTCATAGAACTTCACATCAGCATGTTGCATGGTGCATTTACACCCCAGTGTCATTAGGCTTGGTGTGTTTGTCTGTAGAGAAGTGCCTTGGCATGTGCTCCCTGACAGGCCTCTGTCTTACAAGAGCAGAGGTTAAATGATGATAGGACCAACGGCTTAAACATGTGGCATAGCACCTGGCCTGCATGTGTGTGTGTGTCTGTGTGTGTGTGTAAAAGAAAGACAGAGAGGCCCAAGAGAAAGTTTTCCACCACTAGACATCTGCAGCCTTGCATGATGTCATTTATCAGCTAAAGTGTTAATGACCTGAAACTTTTCAGGCAGTCTGTTTGCACCTTTTTTCTTGCTAATTTCTGTGGAGCTACAACACGTTAAGCAAAAAATGCGCTCTTTTCTTCAGCCCCAGTTTAATTCCCACACTCCCAACAATAACAGAGTTATTAACAGAGTAATAAATTAACGCAACGGTTCTCATTCCGTATTTTCAAAGTAATGCCAACATCTGAAATTGTGCTCATCTCACAAACGAAATTGAGTTGGAAGAGATATTCTTTTTTCTATTACTGTCAAAAATTTGAATCTGAATGATCACACGGTTGCAGTGGATTCATTTAGATCAGGGGTGTCAAAGTCAAGGCCCGCAAATTAATGATCCATGGCCCCCGGGATGATATTTGATTAGTATTAGAAAAGGCTCGCAGGCCACAGCCACCTGCTGCTGTTTTGCACGCACAAATACCCCATCAGTGTTGGCGCTAGGAATTTTCAAAATGGGGTCCCAGGGACCCCATCAAGTCATGAAAATGGGGTACCACAGTACATTTTTCGGGTCCCACTTTTTTGTAAGCGTTTTGAAAACAAATGATAAATGTATGCATTATCCTGTTATATCTCACATTCTATATTGTTTTGGAAAAAGGTTGTCATAAACGTTACTTATTTCATTTTTAAAAAATAATACAAAAGAAAACACATTTGTATGCATATGTAAATGTATTCAGTTATAAACCTTAATTCACTTTCTTCTTTCCTTCATGGATCTAAACTTTATCACTGCCGGTATTTTTTTTCTATTTTTTTATTGTAACATTTTCAGAATGTGTTTGTTCTATTTTTGGCCAAAGGAAGACAAAGAAAACAATCTGAAGTTGTCTTTACTTTTTAGTTTTAAAGGCCTACTGAAACCCACTACTACCAACCACGCAGTCTGATAGTTTATATATCAATGATGAGATCTTAACATTGCAACACATGCCAATACAGCCGGGTTAGATTAGTAAAGTGCAATTTTAAATTTCCTGCGAAATATCCTGCTGAAAACGTCTCGGTATGATGACGTTTGCGCATGACGTCACGGATTGTAGCGGACATTTTGGGACACCATTGAGGCCAGCTATTAAGTCATCTGTTTTCATCGCAAAATTCCACGGTATTCTGGACATCTGTGTTGGTGAATCTTTTGTAATTTGTTTAATGAACCATGGAGACAGCAAAGAAGAAAGCTGTAGGTGGGAAGCGGTGTATTAGCGGCCGGCTGCAGCAACACAAACACGTAGCCGGTGTTTCATTGTTTACATTCCCGAAAGATGACAGTCAAGCTTTACCATTGGCCTGTGGAGAACTGGGACAACAGAGACTCTTACCAGGAGGACTTTGAGTTGGATACACAGAAGCGGTACCGTGAGTACGTACGCAGCTGCGGCTTCCAAACATTTGATCACTTGCCCGTACGTGCGTGCCGCTATGTGCATGTCACGTACGTAACTTTGGGGACTTTGGGGAAATATATGTGCTGTATGAACTTTGCGGACGTGAACGGTACTTTGGGCTGTGGGATTGAGTGTGTTGTGCGGGTGTTTGATTTGTATTGGCGGGTTATATGGACGGGAGGGGGGAGGTGTTTGTTATGTGGGATTAATTTGTGGCATATTAAATATAAACCTGGTTGTGTTGTGGCTAATATAATATATATATATATATATATATATATATATATATATATATATATATATATATATATATATGTCTTGTGTTTATTTACTGTTTTAGTCATTCCCAGCTGAATATCAGGTCCCACCCGCCTCTCACAGCATCTTCCCTATCTGAATCGCTTCCACTGCCCTCTAGTCCTTCACTCTCACTTTCCTCATCCACAAATCTTTCATCCTCGCTTAAATTAATGGGGAAATTGTCGCTTTCTCGGTCCGAATCGCTCTCGCTGCTGGTGGCCATGATTGTAAACAATCTGCAGACGTGAGGAGCTCCACAACCTGTGACGTCACGCTACTTCCGGTACAGGCAAGGCTTTTTTATCAGCGACCAAAAGTTGCGAACTTTTATCGTCGATGTTCTCTACTAAATCCTTTGAGCAAAAATATAACAATACCGCGAAATGATCAAGTATGACACATAGAATGGACCTAATATCCCCGTTTAAATAATAAAATCTCATTTCAGTAGGCCTTTAATGCCATGATGTTAATAGTCCGGCCCGCATGTGCACAGATTTTCCTCCATGTGGCCCCTGAGCTAAAATGAGTTTGACACCCCTGATTTAGATGAATCATGATTAAATATATTTTATGTTTAATCCATGTTAATCAGGTTTAATTTTCCATGAGCAAAGTGTTTATTACCTTTAACATCATGTACATGTTTTTTGAAACAGTTTTCCACATTAAAGTGGACGGGTTACTTAACTCTTTGTCATAAAGATTTAAAACTCATTCCTGCAGAGTATACATAACACTTTATGTCGCTTGACTGTTCTGTCATGTTTTGTCTGCATCCAGATGACCAAGAGGCTGTTTAGCTTCTTCCATATTGACTTGTGTGGTTCTGAAGCCAGTTTAACTGCCCATTTGTACAAGGCATGGACAAACTGCGCAACATGCGTTGCCATTTTCAGGGAGTCACTCTGCACTTCAGATGGATTGATTAAAAATGATGATGGATTAAACCGCAATAATGCATTCATTTTGACAACCCTACATCTTTTCACTTCTGTCAAAGGAAATTGTAATATCCTTGCACTTATCATTTTAATATTAACCCAAAAGTGTTAATGTTTCTTGTACACTATAATAAATCAACTTCTTCAAATTGCTGCCTCCATTTAAATATAAAATAATCATTTAGTAGCATGTTTTAATTCAATGGGATAAAATGTGAGGAAGTTATCAAATTGAAAAGGGAATGGTTTTATAATTGACAATCACAGATTAGTTACACTACAATTCAAAGGACCAGGTTTCCATTGACTACAGTAACACCCCTCGTAATAAGCAAGTGATAAATAGTCCAAACCCGCCTGCTTCCTATGTGAAGACTTAATGAGAAAACGTATACAACTAGCAACATTTAAAACTTAGTATTATGTTTAATTTCCAAGAGATACTCTGCATTCATTATTTTCAACAATTGTAAAGTTGAGGTTACTTAATAAAACTGAATGACGAGTAGACATTTTCAGTCAATGTGGCTAATGTTTACAAAATAATAGTTTAACTTGATAGATTTTTTTAAATCATAAAAAAACAATGTACAGTATTTAACTCTCTGTGGGTATTTGATTTTAATTATTTTCAAAGCCAATCAGGACCTACAAGTCCTTAACTGTAGGTTTTTGAAGCACATACAAGATTTTGGATTTTTGTTGATTATTTTTTGTTGTTGAAAATGTTCAATGAATTTTAGTACATATAAAATTGTTTGTTTTTTTTTAATGTGGATCTTTTTGAAAGCTGTTTGATTAGATAATGTCACAAGTTTAAATTAGTAAAATAAAACATGTTATGCACAACTGTGACATCATTTAATCAAAATGACTTCAAATGGTTAAAATACATTTAAAAAAACAACACATTAAAATGTATGGTAATTTTGTTTAGGGCAGAAGTTAATTGAGAGATTTTAGAAAAGAAAATATGACTCCAAAATGACTGTTTTTCCCTTTAAAAACGGAAGGACTTACTGTATACTGTGTGTCCTTTTTGGCTTTGGGATCCTATTGAATAACTGCCAATGTATCGTACACCTAAGAACGAATTTGACCATTATATTTTAAAATGTAACAATGAAAAAACTTTTTTTTTTTTAAAGAAAAAATATTGTATAATGGAGCAACAAGACTAAAAAAATGGTGGCTAAAAAATAAAGCAAAACTTTTCTGAAAGGACAAAAAAGTCAGCCTTTGTCCTTAGAAGGTTAATTAGTGGTGATATGGGCTCTACCTTATAGTTTTTACAGTGTATTTACATTTTAAAAATAATAATCTCCCAGTCTTACTTTATAAATTGAGAAAACATAGCAGTGTTCCTAAATTTACTCAAAACATCATAGTCACTTCAAATTGAATACATTATATTTCATGGATTGATTAAATGAAAATAAAATGTTGATGAATATAGCTTCATTATAATGATTGGTGCGAAGAGATGGTGACTTGTCCCAGGTGTCCTTCGCCTTCCACCCAAATGCAGCTGAGATAGGCTCCAGGCACCCCCCCGACCCCGAGAGGGACAAGCGGTACAAAATGGATGAAGGGATGGATTAATCATTGCAAAATGTTGGTCATTAGTTTTCTGTAATCTGCATTTCAGCACAAAGCAGATGGAACACGCTGTCAGCACTCGTCTTGAACCATCTAACACAGAAAACACTCTGACCTAGACTGTCAATGCAGGGTCACTCCGCCTAACAGAAAATGCATGTGCTAATTCCTTACATTGCATGTGTGTGTGTGTGTGTGTTTTAGAAAGGCAGACAAGGTACCTGCATGGTTTTATTTAATCCAAACCCCATAAATCAACTCTTCTGGAAGAAGACATGAGATATTCATTTGGCCTATCTCCTCGAGAAAGATAAATCCCTTATCCCTCTTTGTGCTTCCTGTGTATGACAGGTCATATCACTCCGGGAACAGATACACAAAAAGATGAGAGGAAGATTGAATAAGGACTGACGCACTGTGGGTGATGTATCCGATGGCAGGTGAGGGGATGGGGTGAAGGTAGCAAAAAAAAAAAAAAGTGATTTAATGCTGGTGGAGACTCCTGTCCTTTACTCCCTGGCCCAGCGCTTTCATGTCAGCCCAGGGTCGACCTGCCTGCTATCCCAGATGGTGCTGTCTGTCTGGACTGCCCTCTACAGGATGTGCCCATCACACCCCCACCGCCATAGACATACACTAATTGATTTCAGGGGGATGGTCCTCTCTCTCAATCTCTCTCTTCTGTTTCATACCAACACACAAGACAGCCTGCCAACAGCCAGGGCCCTCACCTCTTACACACACACACAATAATACATACACACTTGGCGCTGGGCGCTGTCAACGCTAATTCAATTTGAGACGCAGGAGTGTGACTAACAGCAGACCTGCTGAGTGCTTTACCATATGCACCACACAGGCACACACAAATCACAACTATCACCATTCGACTGGTGTGATAATAATGTCATTCACGTCAATTGTGCTCTGTCGGTTTCACTCTTTTTTTAAAAAAAACTCCCTTTAGATAGTTATTCAGTTATTCCAGACCTACTATAAATGGCCGGGTTTCTATTTCGCAGTTTCTGTTGGATTTCAAGAGTGTATGCAACTTGTTTCTATCAAAAAAGCGTGTTAATATTTACAAACAAAAAGCTAATGTGCCAAATCAAGAACTAAATGTTTTTATTACACATAGTCGGGGTCAAAAGTGTACATACACTTGTAAAGAACGTAATGTCATGGCTGTCTTGAGTTTCCAATAATTTCTACAACTCTTATTTTTTTTCCAAAGTGATTGGAGCACATTTGTCGGTCACAAAAAACATTCATTAAGTTTGGTTCTCTTATGAATGTATTATGGGTCTACTGAAAATGTGAGCAAATCTGCTGGGTCAAAAGTATACATACAGCAATGTTAATATTTGGTTACATGTTTCTTGGCAAGTTTCACTGCAATAAGGCGCTTTTGGTAGCCATCCACAAGCTTCTGGCAAGCTTCTGGCTGAATTTTTGACCACTCCTCTTGACAAAATTGGTGCAGTTCAGCTAAATTTGTTAGTTTTCTGACATTAACTTGTTTTTTCAGCATTGTCCACACGTTTAAATCAGGACTTTGGGAAGGCCATTCTAAAACCTTAATTCTAGCCTGATTTAGCCATTCCTTTACCACTTTTGACGTGTGTTTGGGGTCATTGTCCTGTTGGAACACCCAACTGCGCCCAAGACCCAACCTCCGGGCTGATGATCTTAGGTTGTCCTGAAGAATTTAAAGTTAAAAAGTTAAAGTACCAGTTGAATGACACAGACATGTTTGTTACTGGATACGTTCTAATAAGCTTCTGCCTTGGACACTGTGTATGTACACTACGTGTAAATAATATGCAACATAATTACTTGATATTTATTTATATTGAAAAATGTGGTCTTTAAGACTGCAATGTTGTTCAGTTAAGGACACTAATTATGTATGTCTGGCTTGTGTGCTATTGTGTGCTTAGCTGCTGTGTAGCTGCTAGGTTCTGGTATCCTATAGTCTACCATGTTTACAGTTTGTCCAGCTTTGCACAAGTAAACACGTCAGAGATTATATCAAAGATTTTGGATGTTAGACGTTATTACCCGATACATGTGTTTTTGCTGATATCAATATCGTATCCGGACACCCCTACTTATCGCCAAGCCTTATCAGTTAATATTTGATACATCACTCTCTCGAATATAAATGTATTCCTCAAGAAGAGTCCAGTGAGTGTACTTCCTAAATAATTCAGTCCAGATACTGAACTTCCTGAAAATTAGTAGGTATTTAGTAAGCAATGTCAGCCATTTAATGAGCAAGTTAATGTTTGTAAAACACGAACAAAAGGGCCCATGTGAACGTAACACAACACATAACTGGGGACAAGTAAAACCGATGACAGTTTTGGCTCTACAGTTGGGATAGATCACCGGGCAGTGAGTCATTTGTTTAATTTAGCTCCAGGCCACGGTTCTCTGTGTAAACTCATGATAATGCAATACAGATTAAGGAAATGTGCGACACGTGTTTTGGTCTGATTTGGACACTCTCGATGCTTCCATAAAGAGTAAAAAGTGGACATTAATGGCTTGTTTCTCCACATGAGATATTTGAGTGGATGAGGGGTTGAGGTGACGGTCAAGTAGGGGGTTAAAAGGGTGAATAAAGGGAAGGGGTAGCAAGATCAGGTGTGTGTTATGTTTCGAAGATGTGTTGGGTCTTAATGAAGCGTGCTCTGGAAAACAAGGAAGGACAGGGCCAGCTGTAGTGGCGCGTGTGTAAACGTGCACGAGACAGTAAACCTGATTAAAAGCATTAACACAACTGACAGGAAGCGGTGGTCAAAAGGTGAATGGAAAACGGGGAAACCTTTGAGCTGAAACGATTAGACACACACTTGTAAGAAGCAGCGTTAGCAGCCGATTGGTCACACATGCCCGTCGATACCCTAGTAGAACCAATCAGCTCAGCTTCCTGTGTTTGACCTGACCCTTCACACATAGTAATTGAATATTTAAAATTGAAGGCCGGATGGAAAACGATAGAAATGAGGGCCTGTCCTACCTGAACACATGGAAGGCACAGCACCACGCCAAGCTTTAGTGTAATGCAATGAGTAATGTTTTAAAATACTGTATGAATGTTCTGCTATCCTAAAAGTTGCACAAACAATTGTATTGGAGTAACAATAATATGTAAACTATTGAGACAGTTTGTTGCTACGAATAAATAGTGTCTCAGAAGAACTGAAAAATTAACGCCAAAAAGTGACAACAAATTACCCTAAGAAGAAGGGTTATTATTTATTGCTATTAAAAGCAACCATCCATAATTTCTACTTGTATACCACCAGAAGTCTCCAAAAGTGCTTCGGATCATGACCAGGCTGAAACCACCCCTGAAGACGCAAGTTGAAGTGTCAAGATTGGCAAAGAAATACCCGATTTGAGATTTTACAAAGGTTTTATGGGCTGATGAAAAGGCAGAGTGTGTTCAAGAATGCCAGCATCGTTATGCCAGACAATACTCTTATAGTCATTCAATTCATAACGACCCACCATTTTTGAGACTTGAGACTTCAAAAAGTCTCATCTGAATGAGACTTATTGAAAATGTCAAATTTATGGTGAGGGAAGACACTACACGTCAATATTTTGGCAGCAGTGCTTACTGTTTCAACAGAAGTACATCATAAACTGAAATAGGAATATTCCATAGATTGAAATTTTACCAGGGTTATTGAAAAAATGCCGGACTATATTAGTCTTTGAATATTTTTGAAAAGCCAACATTTGATGTAATCGTTACTCTTTGTGAAACACACTGTGAAAATTCAAAAATAAACAAAAAATACATATTTGTAATGTGTCTGCCTAATACTCTTGCACACTAAGGGCCTCATCTCCTACTTGTTTGCTTTTATCAAAACATTTGCAAACTAGATAGAACATGTAAAGCTGATCTATTAAGTTTGTGTGCTGAGTGAGCATTGCGTCTCTTAAGTGAGCAAAATAAGGAGAGCAACCCATTTAGCGTGTCTGTCTTCATGAATGCTCATAATACTTTGCGTCTTTATTTAGTATGTCTAGAAAGAACGTGCAAACTGGCAGTTGCCCAGAAAGGAGGCGATGATGCCCACACTACCGTCCTACTTATGCTTGTCAACATATTTGGACTGTCGAAAATGAAAATATTAGACATATTGTCTATTCAGCAATATAATTTTATAATGTTCTAACTTCTAGATGACTTAAGGGGCTAATTAAAACACATTTAATTGATGTGTTTAGGTGTCTGTGTTTTTTTTAATGACACTAGTTTTTTCATAGGAGATATAGTATTACCATATCTCCTACAGGAAAAAATATGTATCTTGCAATCTGCATTTTCCTGCGCCTGGAACATTCCAACACATGCTCAAAGTTAGTGCCTGATCCTCTCCTAGAGCCCATCTTTACGCACTAAAATGTAAAATATAAATACTTGTGGTCCCTATGTGTTGCAGTGGTACTCAGTTGTAATACACTTTTTCACCCCTTGTGTCATTAATGACAATCTTAAACAGAAGAAGTCTAGAGCTCAAGTCATAGAGAAGTTTAAAATAAGGGCAAAAAATATTACTAATGTGTTGAAGTTGTATCTTTTTTTAACTTAAATGTAATTGACAGTGAAACATCCATCCATCCATTTTCTACCGCTTGTCCCTTTCGGGATTGCGGGGGGTGCTGGAGCCTATCTCAGCTGAAACATATTTATTGTTATTTTTTATTAATTTATTTTATGTACTTTAGCAGTACATAGTTTTCATCAGTTATTTATTAGTCCCTCCTTATGCAGTATATTTGATTAGTACTTATTTTTATTATCAGCCTGACCTAAGACTAAGGTCTATGTGGTAAAAAAATATATATTTGTGATTAACACATGGTTTCATATCATCTGACAAGGTTGTTAACCTGTTAAACTGTAAGTAGGTTAGATGTAGTTATTGAATACGATAACAATTAAGAGTAAAATTACTATTTCATTGTTAACATATTAGGGGGTGACCGGGCGCGTCTGTAGTGGAAAAGTTGGGCCCTGAGGTCATAAAGGTTAAGAACCTCTGCTCTAGAGTACACATTTGATTCTGGCCTAGTAGCAATCTGCTATTTTTAAGGACCTTCTGCAAAAAGCTAGTCAAACATCATCTCTATGACAGCACTTTTTAAGAATCTGCTACAAAAATATGAGTCTCCCAGAAGTTGTTTCAACTGAACTTGCGGGCCAACAGTTAAATAGCCCAAATGATGAAAACTAGAGGACCTAAAATGTAACCTTAAGGAACACTACTAGTATAACTAAAGTAGTTGAACAAATGACTACTGACTGCATCTGAAGTAAACAAGTTACAGCAACACAAATTACATTCCCAAAATGATTTGTAATTGCCGGACTTAAAGGGGTGCCTTAAGAAACACCTCAGTTTTGTAAATCATAAGTTTGGATCTGAAATGTCAATGCAAAAATTTACCAATGTGTTTACAGTGGTCCAAGTTTGCGTATACAAATGGAGTGTTTTTAGGAATTTGCTGCAAAATGCTCCCAAATTTTTTACTCAACTCGGTGCCGGTATGTATCATTCTCGGGCCACCAGTTAAATAGCATTGCTCTAAAAGTAATACGTTAGAAAATAAACCTATTCAAAAATTCAAATAACAATAATATGGCTGTTAAGAAACCAGAACAATATGTAACGCTTCTTCTACGAAGGAAAGTGTATGTTTGTATGTGTCGCGTATTTATTTTCAAAGAAAATCTAAATTTTTTTGAAAGATTTGAGTGGGTTTACAAGTACTTTTTGAGCACATTCAACAATACCGGGATAATATTGATAAACATGGTATGACAGTTTCATAAACATGGTATGAAAGTTTCATATGGTTAAATTCCTACATTCGCTTGTGCAGAAGCACAAGGTCAACCACATGGACATAACCAGAGACCCACCGGATCCTTGTCTGTCTGCAAGTTCTACGGCGGACCCCTGGGAAGCAGAAGGTGGTGTCGATGGCGCCTCAAACTTGGTAACAACTCTTAACGCTGACAATCACAGTGGCAAACGCAGGCCTGCACAGATGTTTGTAGAGCAGCTGTCTCCACCACAACAGCGCATCCCTGAGTAAACAGAACAATATGCCAGAATCTATTAGCTTTTAAGAGATTGGATTGCTCCTGAGAGCTACACGTAGATAAGTAAATGAAACACTTTACAAATATTTGTGTTTCCTTTTAACTGCTGAGGGACATTTTCCTCTCTGTAATCCAACTCCTGGCCCGGATGATTGACAGCTGCTAGATCACATGGGTCAGTGGAAAATGGGAAGTGTGTTGGGTGTAACTCTGAGGACATAAAAAAAAAATCATGTGTGCGCACAAACTCCCCACAGGAACCGTAGTCATCAAAGTGCCTGGTAAAAAGGCAAAATGGAGATTTGTGTCAGTTTGGGGGCGATGATGGTGATTGTGGACGCAGTTAAGTGTGCGCTGATGATAATTAGGAAGGACACACAAAGGGTCAGAGGTGGCTGAGTGTCACTCTGGAGAACTCCCATCATCCACCAGGCCGCGGGTATGTTCATGTATAGATATTTGTGCCTGCTTTGATAACACCTGTAATGGCTCCCAGCTGAGTCTCACCTCCCCCCTCCGATCTAGTCAACTACGTATGTGTGTAATAAGGCAATGGCATGCGAGCGGCAGAAGGCCGCTTCCTTTACAGGTGACACCTTTGACCTCTCATCTGTTCCCTGTTGACAGAGGAGAAGAGGGGGTAGGGGTCGAATGGAAAAGGAAAGATTCAGGTGGGACCCGGATTATTGAAAAAGTGCCAAGTAAAAATTATAATCAAGCAAATGGCAAAAAGCACTACTTTAAAAAATAAGCCGATACAGTATAGAGAAGACAAAGTATTCAGACACACTTCTCAATCAATAGGGAGATGCTTCCAACTTTGTGGGCACAGTTCTCACAGTTTCTGTGCTCTATATCGCAAATGTTTGGATGAGTTTGGTGCAGAAGAACGTGCACAAAGCCATAACCTCGAGCCTATCAAATACCTTTAGGATGAACTAAAACAAAGGCTGTGAGCCAGCTGGCCCTCTTTTAGGTCCAAAGTCAGTAATCATTGAGCTTGTTAAGGATTTTTTTTAGAATAAATGGCTCAAAATATAACAAATAAGATAACATATTGTAGAAAGTCTGCAATAGCTGGTAACTAAACATTCTTACATTTTAAATTACTGCATGTACAGAGCCCATGTATGCAAATACTTTTGTCTATATTATATTTATGTAAGTAACTGAGCATTGTAAATAGTCTGCTTTCTGAAACAAATCTAGGTAGGCTCCTCCTTAGTCAAGCAATTAAATACAGAACAGTAAACTGTAGTTAGATAGATACAGAGCGACCAAAAGAAAAGAGCCCACAAATCTTTGAATAAATATGTAAAATTTAATTTTCATCAAAAAGCATAATTTACGACTTGGTTCAGAAGTTCAGAGCGTATGGGACTGAAAGAGGAATGTATTTGAGTATAATTGACAATTTCGCGTGACATATGCAAGTTTGCCGCCAATGCTACAGAGCCATTTGAAGCATCCATCAATCCATTTTCTACCGCTTGTCTCTTTCGGGGTCAGACGCAGGGTGTACCCTGTCTTCTGCCCGAGTCGCCGAGTTTCCACCTCATCGCAGGGCCAACGCAGATAGACAGACAACATTCACACTCACATTCACACATTAGGGCCAGTTTAGTGTTGTCAATCAACCTATTCCCAGGTGCATGTCTTTGGAGGTAGGAGGAAGCTGGAGTACCCGGAGGGAACCTATAAGAAGTGAATGAAATGTCTCAGGAGGCAGTGTTTGATAACAATGGGGCTAACATGAAATACTGGCACGATCTTAATGTTGTACACTCACGTGTGTTACCAGCAATATCAAGGCTGTTTGTTTACTTATTTTTAGTGAATGTATAGTGCTATATAATTTGTACACTGTAAGTTAAATCTAAGTTTCATATCTAAAGCACCATTGAAAATAAATAACAACATTCCAGCTTAAATGTGAAGAGTGAACTCTTTTTTAGTGAAGTACTAACTTTTGTTTTTTTTAAACATTCACTTTGTACAACCACATATACAGTTAGGACACACCTTGTCATTTCCATGTGTTTTATGTATTTTCATGACTATTTACATTGTAGATTGTCACTGAAGGCATCAAAACTATGACACCTGTGAAGTAAAAACCATGTCAGGTGACTACCTCTTATAGCTCGTCGAGAGAATGCCAAGTGTGTGCGAACCAGTAATCAGAGCAAAGGGTGGCTTTTTTGCAGACACTAGAATATAAAACATGTTTTCAGTTATTTTATTTCACCTTTTTTTTGTTAAGTACATAACTCCACATGTGTTCATTCATAGTTTTGATGCCTTCAGTGACAATCTACAATGTAAATAGTCATGAAAATAAAGAGAACGGAGTGAATAAGAAGGTGTGTCCCAACTTTTGGCCTGTACTGTTAGGTCAGAAAAAACACAGAGGCTATATCATCCCTACAAGCCTGTTTCGCAGGTTTCCCTGCTCGTCAGGGGATTTTATAAAATATGGCACGGCCGCTCTACCAACCAAGCCACGCCACCAATGTTCATTTTTGAATGTATAGTTAATAAATACCTCTCGGCAGCCAATACTGCAATTTAAAGGCCTACTGACATTTTTTTTTTTAATTTAAACCGGGATAGCAGATCCATTCTATGTGTCATACTTGATCATTTTGCGATATTGCCATATTTTTGCTGAAAGGATTTAGTAGAGAACATAGACGATAAAGTTCGCAACTTTTGGTCGCTGATAAAAAAAGCCTTGCCTGTACCGGAAGTAGCGTGACGTCACAGGTTGAAAGGCTCCTCACATTTCCCCATTGTTTACAATGCAGCGAGAGCGATTCGGACCGAGAAAGTGACGATTACCCCATTATTTTGAGCCAGGATGAAAGGTTTGTGGATGAAGACGTGAGAGTGAAGGACTAGAGTGCAGTGCAGGACGCTTTTTTTTCCCGCTCTGACCGTAACTTAGGTACAAGCTGGCTCATTGGATTCCACACTCTCTCCTTTTTCTATTGTAGATCACGGATTTGTATTTTAAACCACCTCGGATACTATATCTTCTTGAAAATGAGTCGAGAACGCGAAATGGACATTCACAGTGACTTTTATCTCCACGACAATACATCAGCGAAGCACTTTAGCTACGGAGCTAACGTGATAGCATCGGGCTTAACTGCAGATAGAAACAAAAGAAATAAACCCCTGACTGGAAGGATAGACAGAAAATCAACAATACTATTAAACCATGGACATGTAACTACACGGTTAATGCATTCCAGCCTGCGAAGCTTAACAATGCTGTTGCTAACGACGCCATTGAAGCTAACTTAGCAACGGGACCTCGCAGAGCTATGCTAAAAACATTAGCTATCCACCTACGCCAGCCAGCCCTCATCTGCTCATCAACACCCGTGCTCACCTGCGTTCCAGCGATCGACGGAGCGACGAAGGACTTCACCCGATCATCAATGCGGTCGGCGGCTAGCGTCGGATAGCGCGTCTGCTATCCAAGTCAAAGTCCTCCTGGTTGTGTTGCTGCAGCCAGCCGCTAATACACCGATCCACCTACAGCTTTCTTCTTTGCAGTCGTCATTGTTCATTAAACAAATTGCAAAAGATTCACCAACACAGATGTCCAGAATACTGTGGAATTTTGCGATGAAAACCGAGCTTTTTGTATTGGATACAATGTGTCCGAATACTTCCGTTTCAACGATTGACGTCACGTGCATACGTCATCATACATAGACGTTTTCAACCGGAAGTTTAGCGGGAAATTTAAAATTGCACTTTATAAGTTAACCCGGCCGTATTGGCATGTGTTGCAATGTTAAGATTTCATCATTGATATATAAACTATCAGACTGCGTGATCGGTAGTAGTGGGTTTCAGTAGGCCTTTAAATTACAGCGCAAAAACATGCTATAGCTCGGTGATCATAAATACTTGACAATTTGAAACAGTTTTCTATAAAGCAGTTGTTCTGCCCTTCATTTTCTAAAGAGCATTTTGTGTATGCCTTCATTTTGACATGCGCAAGTGACATTGTGTGGAGTGTAATTGTGTGTACATCAATGCTTTTATTTTGACATGTGCAGTGGCATTAAAGAGATGGGCAGCTATTTTACAAATCTGACATCATGATCAAAGAGCCGTTAGCTAAGTTGAAAATCAGTTTAATAATCAGTTTAATAATTGCTTGTCAGGGGATTTTATAAAACAAACAAGCAGAGAAACCTGCGAAACAGGCTTGTAGGGATGATTTTTCTGACCTAACGTATATTCCGCTCTACCCTGGGTAGAGCGGAATGTTGGGGCGGTATAGCTCGGTTGGTAGAGCGGCCGTGCCAGCAACTTGAGGGTTGCAGGTTCGATCCCCGCTTTTGCCATCCTAGTCACTGCCGTTGTGTCCTTGGGCAAGACACTTTACCCACCTGCTCCCAGTGCCACCCACACTGGTTTGAATGTAACTTAGATATTGGGTTTCACTATGTAAAGCGCTTTGAGTCACTTGAGAAAAAAAGCGCTATATAAATGTAATTCACTTCACTTCACCCTGGTATTGAGCACTGTATAACAGATATATATATATATATATATATATATATATATATATATATATATATTTATATATATATATATATATATATTTATATATATATATATATATATATATATATATATATATATATATATATTTTATTTTATTTTTTTATTTTTTTTGTTAGTGTCTACATTTTGAGAAAACGTGTGAACTGTTAAATTAATTTCTTCTCACAAAATCTTGTGTGTATATATATATATATATATATATATATATATATATATATATATATATATATATATATATATATATATATATATATATATATATATATATATATATATATATATATATATATAAAATTGGGACTTTTGTCGAGGCTATAACCAATTATCCATGTTTACATAGATCCTTATGGCCTGTACTGTACATTACTCAAAACACTTTTGGTTTCAGTCATTTCTTTTCCTAACTGTGATTCTCCAGCGACCCCGAAAGGGACAAGTGGTAGAAATGGATGGATGGATGGATTTGTATTGAACTGTATTCAGTGTCATGTTCACATTTGTCCACTTGGTGTCACTTTTTACTTAATTCTCATTCATCTTGTTAAGGAGTCGAGTTTGGTCGAGCCACGATTAATAAACGTCCTGTAAAAATGCATACCAATTTGACAGTGTGGGTAAAATAGAATATTATTACATTTGTGGGAAGTTATAAAAAAGGGGGGGAAAGTGCTGCTCGGTTTGTTAACCCGCCAAAAAAAAAGGAACTGGGCCGGGTAAAACTGCGTGTGGGAACATCACACACTTTACCTTGTAAACATATACCGTAGTACATTATAGTCTACATATAGAAACGATGAGTGAGTGAAAGAGTGAAAAACGTGTCTTACACAAGCGAGTTCATCTCGGACGAATGCACCAGCGCCGACTACCACGCATCATTTCCAGTGTGTTTATTTACCACCTTTGTACGAGCCAAGATGATACAAGCAAGTGTACTTCCGCTTTACCTTCAAAATAAAATAAAAAATGGCTGCAGTGCTTATTTCTCGATTTACTATTTAATAGAACTGATGAAAGCTCTTTTGAACGGTTTGCAAAAATTATTTACTCACTGTAATAACTGTCATGTGTAAGTCTTTACACATATTTTGGGTAATTTCAAAACGAAGGCGCCCACACGTTGCGAGGAGGAAGGGTACGTGTACGCTCTCGTACGAGTCGTCGTCTTCGAAGACAGCCGCCGTCACGATTTTAGCATCGCGTGACCGCGCCTCCTACGTCACGACTGTTCTCCAAGTAGACAAGCGCGCGTGTCCGAAGCCAACAAGTTCAGCGCGGGCTAAAAATAGTGCGCACCCAGTATCGGTAGGTCTAGTGACGTCATTTAGGCTGTCTTGTAGAAGGAGTAATTTGACTTGTCTTCCCCGAAAAAAAAAGCTCCACGCCATTCATCTTAACGTGTGTGTCGTGTGTTTTTCCTCACTTGAGTTTGTGTGACGCACGGAGAATGAAACATATTTTGCACACACACACCCATTATGAGTCTGGGTGAGTGACAAATAAGAACCATTATTGTTATTAAAAACTATATTGTGGTGGAAGGGGGTGGGGGAAGGGGAAGGAGGGGTGGGATTAAGGCTGGGTCAAGGAGGGAGCAGCATGGATGACTCATAGCTCCTTATACCCGGCGTGGACACCGGATATAATGTGCGTGTGTTTGTGTGGGCGAGGGAGGATTTTAGTTGAAGTTAGTATACAAACTAACTAGCTAGTTCTCCTATAGCAGGGGTGTCCAAACTTTTTCCTCTGAGGGCCGCACACGGAAAAATTAAAGCATGCGGGGGCCATTTTGATATTTTTCATTTTCAAACCATAACAAAATATATGGATTTTTTTTTTTTTTTTACCTTTAGGGCTCCCGGGGACCATAAAGGGTCTAAGTCATTAAAATTTAAAAAAAAACAAGTCGAATTATTATATATATATATTTTTTAACTCTTACAGTAAATCTCTACAGTATATCAACTTCGGGTTGAAATAAAGTTTAAAAAAACCAAAAAGGTTTTATGCCTTTTCTGTCAAAGAAAACTTTGTTTTTTATAATACAACTGAAATATGCAGTATTTCCCCCACTGCCCAAAACATTCAAAAAGCAATGTTTGATGTGAAGTAATTAGAGCCTTAAAAAGATCAATAATGCAGGACACCATTCATTATTATTTTTGAGTAATCACAGTGAAAAGCCAAATAAAATCCCATTAAATATATTTGGGACCCAAAAGGTGTCCCATTCATAAAGTGATACATTTGTATTAGTTTTTTTTTTTAACTTTCAACACTTAAGTTACAAGATGAACTTCAGATATATCGGTCGATTTTACGTTTGAACTATTATTTTGTTTGTTTTATACTCTTTTGTCAAAGAAAACATTGATGTTTTTGTATGGCAACCACACAATGTTTTCCACATAAAACATTTTAAAGTTAAATATTTGAAATAATTGGAGCCTTGAATAGGTCAATAATTCATTATAACATTGAGTTATTTTTTTCTTTTTTTTTGAGAAATGGCAAAAAAAGAAAAATAAAGAAAAAAAAACAGCCTGCATGGCAGCTTTGTGTCAACATTGCAACTTTTTTCGAGTCAGATTCCACCTCATTCCACTTTTTTTTAAATATTTTTTTAAATTTTTGCAATAGCATTTCCAGAACGTGTGGCGGGCCGTTAAAGTATTAGCCGCGGGCCGCAAATGGCCCCCGGGCCGCACTTTGGACATCCCTGTCCTATAGGCTAGTCCCACGCAGCACGTGCTCAAACTTTACCCGCCATGCTGGTTCTGTAACGATTCTGACATTTTTGGTAACGCCTATTTGACCTCTGAGCACTCTCACAGCCTTCGTCACACATACTGACACACACCCTTATTATGATGTACACACACACACACACACACACACAGACACGCACGCAAAATCATAAGTGAATGACGGCAGGTCGCCATGGAAACTGCGTTACGCTCCGGGCGACCGTAGAAGAAAACAAGAGCGGGGGTTGGGTGGGTGACCGGAGTGGAGTCTTCATTTCAGCACCACGCTCCTGCTGGACAGCTCCTGAACCATCACATGTCTTATGAGGGACAGAAGAGCAGCAGCAGTGCGGGTGTGGACGTCCACATAACAGAACCACGACGCCGTCACAGCATCCCAAGACGTGACTCACGGGGGTGCCGGTTGGTTCGATCCCGCTGCGAGACCATAGGAGACAGCCAGCCGCGCTGCCTCAGCAACAGGTAAGACCGGTGTGCTTTTTGTCAAGTTGGCTCATTCACTTTCCGCTGTGTACATGTTCTGCTTTATTGTGGAGGTAATCTGAACCAGTCGTTATAATAGCTGTTATTTCAAATTTCGGCAACACTTTAGTATGGGGAACATACTCACCATTAATTAGTTGCTTATTAACATGCAAATTAGTAACATATTGGCTCTTAATTTATTATTATTAACCTATTCTGCATGACCTCATTATACAACCAGTAAGCCATTAACTAAGAGTCTTCCCTCAATAACCTCATAATTATTGCTTATTAGTAACCCTGACCCTAACCCTTATATGTTCCCCTAGTGTCCAAATAACTGTAAATTAAGTCTGTGCTACTTAGAATATGTTCCCCTATAAAAGTGTTACCCACATTTCACTGATAAAATTTAGTATCAAGGCTGACATGAATGGCAGGGTTGAACTATGGAAAACTCCACTTATACTTTCAAATAATGACTTGTGAAACTTACTAATAGAAACTACTTGGATTATGTTTTGGATTATTAAATGTTGATTTATAGTATCCCCTTCTTTTTGGCTTTTATACCCTACCCATTAGTCCGGCTCATAGGACCGGACAATGGCAGCATTCTGGTGCCCTGCCTGGCAATTCAACACAAAAGACAGTACACCACTACATACTTGATATCAATAAATAATTGCCCCTTCACTAAAACCTCATCGCACTGTAATTTACAGATCTGGACCACTTTGGCAACAGCCTGGTTACACGGAGAGGATATCAGTGCTTTTTGTTTGTTTTAGATCCTGTGTGTGTACCAAAGCTGAGCGTTATGTGCGAGCAAAGCTGATACGCCTGGATGAGTCACTCGGGCTGCAAGTTTGCAGAAGAGTGTGAAAGGGGAGGGGAGGGGAGGACGGGATACAGGGGCCAGCTGGAGAGCTGTCCTGCAGTGTCTCTGCCTTCCAAACACAGTTGTATTGTTTTTTTTATGGTCAGTGTCAACATCCTAGAGGTTCCATATGCTCTGTGTTTGTTGTTTCTGTAACTCCTATTGCTAAGACTGGCAACATTTTTAGAAGATTTCTGTTTTCCCTGACTGAAGTTTTGTTTTTTTTTGCTCCCAGGTAAGCATATATTTTTCCTCTGAATGAGCAAATCTATTGTACAACGTTGCTGTAGCTACATAAAGTACTGTTTGTGTACATGAGTAGAAGGATGATTCCTGTGTGCTGAAAGTGGTAGATGTAATGAAAGCATTATGAAGGCTGCCTGTTGTAAATTGTTGGTGGTTATTACAGACTCAATTCTTGATAAATTGCTGCAGAGGAACAAAACCCATCATTGTTCATTAGTATCCCAATATTTCCCTGAGTGTATTGACAAATCATAGCATTCAGCAGCAGTCAGTGAGTGACACGCATTGATTAAAGCAAACAATAAATCATAATGGCTTGCTACGGAGCACTTTCTACCAGTCAAACTCAAGCACTTGTTCACCAAAATACTTTGACATGTGCCCACTAATACACACTGTGTCCCATGAAAGAGAATTCAATGTGATTTGGCTTCCTGAAAAATGAGCTAATTTGTCAAAAATGAGAGTAGAAGTTGAGACTAACTGCCTGCAAAAATGTACACCGGAAAATAAACAAAATCAAGAATATGATATAAAATTCTGCCCTTGCAGATTTTGATCCATATTCCAAGAGTGTAATGGAAAAGCTTTCATGAGCAGACTCACACGCATGGATGGATGCGTGCCAGAGTTATTGTCAGTAAAATATGCACGTGCTGCATGCATACGGACACAAAAACAGATGTGTGTTCTTAATTAGTGACGTTGGTGTGATTAATGAAGTCTGCTGGCGATGACTCATTCAGTTTAACCCTTGTATCGCTGGTGGAAATATTCAACAGACATCCTTTTAAGCTGTCTGAACCATGGCACATTCATATTAGTTGGTATTAGTATTGGTTTTCATCTTGGTATATCCTGAGATGTGGCTCATAGCTTCATCCATATAATATTTCAACTGAGAGGGAGTGTTAATACACTCTATTTCATTGGAGTCTGGCAGAGTGTATTATGCATTACAGTTCACGTGATCCCAGTGAAACACTAAATTTGTTGCGATCGGGTTGCACTGGAGAGGGCTATTTATGCAAATATCTTTTGCAGCTTATTTGTTGGCTCCATGTGTTGGCTTGTCAACACACCAGTTACATTTACGGATGCACGATATTATCGGTGGCCGATAATTATAGACCAATAATGGTAATTATGACGTCACATAGATCATTCCGATAATGAAAAAGCAAAGCATAAACAAATAAAAAGCAAAAAAAGCATATAGTAATAAAGGTTTATCATGTCAATGTATGTCGTTGGTCTTGGCTTGTGCTGTCACCGAGCTTTTCGTCCCCTCCATTCCCTACAGCGTAGTCCCATATTTGTTTGAGTTTGAGTTTAAATTTTGAGTTTGAGTTTATTTCGAACATGCAAGTGATGTCATTATACTGCGTGCAACGGCATGTTGTGTACAAAGAAAACCATCAAGGCGCAGCAGTCACTGGTGTGGGATTTATTTAGTTAGCATGTCAGAAGAAGACATTCACTCATAGTTTGCAAAACTTGTTCTGTGAAAATGTATTGGGGAGGGTTTAGGACGAATGTCAACGCAACAAATCTGATAAGCCACCTTGAAATTCACTTCAGTGAAGATTTATGGAAGCAGTACGAAGCTGCCTGTGCCACTGAGCCGAGACCTAGCATTAATAGCGGCGACCGTAGCAAACGTAAAACCACAGGACTGATGAGAAAGTGTTTAATAAGAGGCAACAGTTTGAAAGAAAATACCCTAGGGCGAAAGAATTTGACGACAAAATGAGATGTTGTTTATGTTTAACTTCATGGTTTATCTAGAGGCAGTTTTCTTTATGTTCTACAATTGAATGATGCCTTTCTAAGGGGCCAGCACTTATTTCAATATTGTATTACTTTATAACTTTCAGGGAAAAAATGTAATTTGATTATTGCCAATCAATGATAAATGATAAATGGGTTATACTTGTATAGCGCTTTTCTACCTTCAAGGTACTCAAAGCGCTTTGACAGTATTTCCACATTCACCCATTCACACGCTGATGGCGGGAGCTGCCATGCAAGGCGCTAACCAGCAGCCATCAGGAGCAAGGGTGAAGTGTCTTGCCCAAGGACACATCGGACGTGACTAGGATGGTAGAAGGTGGGGATTGAACCCCAGCAACCAGCAACTCTCCGATTGCTGACACGGCCACTCTACCAACTTCGCCACGCAAGAGATGTGACATGTATTTTTGTGTTGTTGCTAACGACAATGCATAATCGTATTGGCTTATTCTATTGGCCTCATTTATGTATGTTGTGTTGGACAGGTTGTTGTTTTTTTTCCTTATATTAAATTATATTCAAAATGTCTATAGCTCTTCTTATTGATCCAGGTCATTGTATTCTCAGGGCATTCAATCGATAACAACTGGACTGTTTGGTTCGTCTTAGAAGACGTTTCGCCTGTCATTTAAATAGGCCTCATCGGTTCATGCTCCTAGATTAGATCTGACCAATCTAAGTGTAAGACTAGATCTGACCGATCTAAGTCTGTGAGCATGAATTGATTCAGCCTACTAGGATGAGAAGCGAAACGTCTTCTATTATTGAAATCATTGAAAAATTGAAACATCAATAAATTCCAACATTTTTTAGCTCAATTCTATATAGTATTCTAATTGTTTACATGGGTAAGAATTATTGTCAGAGGGGTACTTGTACTCAAATTAGGGTTATTTAAGTGAAGAGTGAATCAGTTGGCATTATACTTATCAGTACTATAGATTTGTATATTTTTTGTTAGAGTGTCTACGTTTTGAGAAAACGTGTGAACTGTTAAATTAATTTCTTCTAACAAAATCTTGTGTAAATATATATATATATATATACATATATATATATATATATATATATATATATATATATATATATATATATACATGTCGGTTATTGTTATCGTTTATCGGTTGCAAAGGTCTGGAAAGTATCAGTTATTGATATTGGTTAAAATTTCCGTCATCGTGCATCGCTTGTTACATTAGGATTGTAGAAAAGCTGTCAGCCAAGCTGTGACTTGACGACTGGCAGAGACTCATGTGTTTGCATGTGTGTCTGTCTGTTTGTCAGTGTCAGAGTCCATGTTTGTCAGTGTCAGAGTCCATTAACGTTTTTTTTAATATCAATATTGATAATAAACTCTCGTGTTGTCTCTTTTCCTTCTTTTTAGGGCAGTAGCATGTCGGAAACCAAATCCAGCCAGCGGTTCCACAGCTTGAAGCCGGAGCAAGTGGCAGTTCTCCATCAAGTTCTGTCAGACATCGTCCCCATCCACGGCCGTGGTAATTTCCCAACACTGGAGCTCCGCCCTCGTGACATCATCATCGCTGTGCGGGCCAGTTTGCAGAAGCAAGGAATCACTGTAAGAGATGTGCGTCTAAATGGCTCTACAGCTAGCCACGTTCTGGTCCAAGACAACAGAATGAGCTACAAGGACCTAGATATCATCTTTGGGGTAGAGCTGCCCAGTCAGGAAGAGTTTCAGGTATGACTTCGCCAAGTTTTTGTGTTCAGAAGAGGAAGAAAAGTCTGTGTAAAAATCACTCCTGCAATTTCATTTTACTTCTTGTTTGTGTCTCTGGCAGACTGCAATATTGATTCTGGTGCTTTCTTTTCGACAGGGAGATAATTGTAACCTCAGCTAATTCAATTATAGATTATTTCAAAAGAAGGTTGATTTGTTATTAATATTTGTAACTGAATTATACAGGCAGGAATAGTGTACTAAAGCAGACAGTATTGCAGTCATTAGTTATAGTTTCTGTCATGTTGTTGGTTTGTTCCCACAGGTGATCAAAGAGTCAGTGCTGGGCTGCTTGCTGGACTGCCTACCATCAGGGGTCAACAGAGAGAGGATCAGCAGCGCCACAATGAAAGAGGCCTACGTCCAGAAGATGGTGAAGGTCTTCAGTGAGCACGACCGCTGGAGCCTCATCTCGCTGTCAAACAACAGCGGCAAAAACCTGGAGCTCAAATTCGTAAGCGTGCTGAGGAGGCAGTTTGAGTTCAGCGTTGATTCCTTCCAAATCATTCTGGATCGTCTTCTTGAGTCCTACATGCAGCAGGAGTCACAGCATAAACTTAATGATGTTACTCTAAGGGACCAAACGGAGGAAACTAAAGACGCTGCGCTTCTGCTTAAACAGACCAGCGATGCACAAACAGAAAAATCCACCAGTCAAGATGTATCCAATATAGAAAAAGCAACTCATTTTGGCAACGCAGACCAGAGAGATGAGATGCGTGCAAAGAATGCCCAGAGTGAAAATGGTTTGAAAGTGACAAAATACACCATGCCGCAAGGAGATGACACAGACAAACCAACCACAGAGTTAAAACAGAACAGAGCAAGCATTAGTGAACTAAAGCCTTTGGCGAACACATCTTTAAACATGATGTCAAGAGAAAAACAAACCACTGAGCACACTGAAACTCAGACGCAACTAAAAATCGATGACTTAACAGAATGCCCGACAAACGTGGAACAATCAGAAATGGCCTATTTAAACCGTGCAGCAACCATTGTGGAAGAGGACAAACTCACAGGGAAAACTGAACTGGAAAAAAACCCACAGTCTGTCCAGACAGAGCCGATAGAGGACTGTGACAACAAAGAGCCGTCTGAAAGAATAAAGGTCCCTAAGCGTTTAAATGAGGATGCCAACGATGAAACACAATGCGTGTATACACCAGATGTTGATACATCTTTACAAGTGAGAGCAGACACTCATTTAGAGGATGAAATAGAACTTGAGGTTGATATGCAGTTGGAAGCGAATATTAAAAATGAAACAGAAAAAAGTGACATTTTAGAAGAGAGTTTAACATCAGAGGACAATATAGACGGCATGCAGAGAGATGACTATTTCTGTTCCACGTCTGCCACAAAACCTTCACACAACAACACACAGGATTCACACAGGACACTGCAGATTGAAAGATCACCTGGCAGCACCATAGACACTCAGGACACACCCGCAACACCTGACCTTGTTTTTGACAAAAAGACCTGTAAGCCCTCAGAAAGACTCTCTCACATGGTGGTGCTTAAACGCGCATCTCCTAAACCACCACGTAGGATGTGTAGAAAGGTTCCCCCCACTCTTTGCACCGGCCTGGCTCCTGAGAGTGATTCCATAACAGCTTCCTGTCTAGATCCAAACGCTTCTCCAGGCCCTCAACTTGAACTTAGTGAAAATGTAAATATTGAGTCCGCGCCTGTTAGCTCTGTCGCCACAGAAGCCACCATCTTGATCATACAAGCCAATGGGTCTGAAAGCAGCACAGACAGTAATCCTCCGTCAAATCTGGACTCCAACTTCACTCCTGATCCCACCCTTGAACTACCTCAAGAGCTATCATCTTCTCAGTTGATTTCAGAGGGTTCGTGTGAGACACATATTCAAAGCCAGGATGAGAGATCACAAATGGACGAGCATACGCAGTCTTCCGATGCAGATTATGCCCTGCCACTGACACAGTTTGACTCTCCCAATACTTTGGACTCATTAGTTTCACACACAGACGAGTCCTGTTCCAATGTCCAAGAGTCCACACATACCTCAGAAGCTGAACCTAAAGAGGAAGAGGAAAACAAAAATTTACTGGCCAACTTTGTAGGGTCAAATGAGACCCCTCAAGAGACCTCAATACCTCCTTACAATACCCTTGATTCTTGTCCCCAGCCTCCTGTACTCAGTCTGTCCCCACCCTGCTTCACTCCCTCCCCACCAAGCATCAGCCCCCCAACATGCTTAAACCCTCCCTCCCACTGCCTGTCTTCAATGCTGCACACCGTCAGCCCAGTAACCAGTTTTAGCTCTCCACCCCTGAGCTTCAGCCCTACCTCGTCCTGCCTCAGCTCACCACCTTACCTCACCCCTCCTATACTCAGCCTCAACCCTTCCCCTCTTTGTCTAACTCCTCCTTCTCCGTCCCTCAGCCCTCCCCTTCTCTGCTTCACTCCTCCAATGGAACCAGAGGATCCTATACTTCAGGTATCATCAGATGCACCTTTGATAAACACAGACAGTGATCAACAGATTACATTGCAAGGATTCCCTGTTCTTCAACCAGAGGATGAAATGGAGCAGAATGTTGTTTCATTGTCATCACAGCTTCCAGAGACCGTCTCTTTTCCAATCTCCAGTGCAACCTCGCATGCACTGACTCACTCTCAGTGTGACCTGAGGGAACCCACCCCTCTAAATGCAGATGAGGGCTCCAGCTCTGTGTCTGAGAACAATGAGATTCAGAAAAAGACTGAAGAAACCGAAGCTCCTCAGGCAGAAAACTGCATTCCTGCTGTCGAGGTTCTGGCAGAGAGCATGTATGGTGACTTTGAGGCCGCCATGGACCACCTGCGCTATCGCTTAATCGCTACAAGGAATCCTGAGGAGATTCGAGGTGGCGGCTTGTTGAAATACAGCAACCTACTGGTTAGGGACTATCGACCAGCCAGTGAGACTCAAATAAAGACACTGGAGCGCTACATGTGCTCACGCTTTTTTATTGATTTTCCTGATGTGCAGGAGCAGCAAAGGAAGATCCTGTCCTACTTGAAGAATCACTTCATTGGTGAGGAGAGAAGCAAGTACCAGTACCTAATGACTCTACGTCGTGTGGTGGACGACAGCACCGTGTGTCTGATGGGTCATGAGAGGAGACAGACTCTCAACATGATCACAGTGCTGGCATTAAAAGTTCTGGGGGAGCAGAACATTATCCCCAACACAGACCATGTGACATGCTTCTATCAACCTGCCCCGTATCTTGCCGAGCACAGCGCCCCCTATTTAACAGAACCGAGTTACTGCAGCTACTACATACCCCAAGGGGCATCAACTCTCCTTTACCAACCATACCCGTTACACCTGCACACACAGACCGGACTTGTTTAAGTCATGCAAACATAAATGTAATTATTAAAAAAAACACAAAAAAATACAGCGAAAGGCAATGATGCTTGTATTAATGGTAATTGTAGAGAATTGTGGAGAATGGTGAAAATCTGACTTTTGGCCTAAAATAGACATGTCGTGGGTGGTTATATGGGTAAACTCCATCTTGAAATTCTGACAAGAAAGAAGAAGAAAAAAAAAAGTTTGATATTGTGCCCGACAATGCTGTGCGCACCTGTGGTGTCCCTGACACTAAAAATGGGTTCCTTCATGCACACTTAAATGCACTTCCATGTCCTTGGAATCCTGTGTATCCTCATATTCTTACTGTGGTGTTCTTACTGGGTTTGTTTGGAATGTGGACCTTGCCTGTGGTTAATATTGTGCATGGATAACATGGGACTATTCTCTCACTGCCAAATCCTGTGTGACTATGTTCTTCAGACAGTTTAATGTAACTTAAATTTACTTAAAGAAGTATACAAGATTGGGTTTACCATTGTGTAAAGTGCTATATTCAAAGTACATGCATGCACAACTACAGACACACACGTGAATTTTAATGTACGGGAATTTAGACAATGCATGAGTAGCTAAATATACATATATAACAAAGGCAAAAGCTTTTAATTTAATAGAAAATTTATATATTTTTGCAAGAATTTCCCAAAAAATACTCAGCGGTAATCCTACTGGTTGTACACCACGCCAAAAACAATGCCTTTCTGATAGACTGTACAGCATATTGGTTGCTGTCTGTTGTGTGTGAATACAATCCATGGTTTTCAGGTAAATTGTAATGAAATGTGCCAGAGTCCTTTCTGTCGTTACGTGAAGTATACTGAACCATTTCGTAGTTTGATTTATTTAAGGCAAAAGTTTACTCTGTGGAGGTGGTCAGACTGAAAACCATCTTTGGGTCATTTCCAAGCATTGGCAGCAGTAAAATAACTGCTGTGATCTCTTCTCGCGATCTAATTTGTTACAATATCACAAGAGGCTCAACCTTTTTTAATCTAATATAAGGTAACAACAACTCTGACCAAAGATGGTAGTGCAGGGAAATCAAGTGCCTAAAAATGTGAGACGTCCTTGGAATGCCTTTATCTTACTGAGCTTGGGGGGGGTGTCAATGGGGTGGGTCTGGACCTGGGGTACAGGTTTTGTGTTTAATTGTTGACCCCTGTTACTGCTGCCTGTTTTGATGTATTCTTTAATGTAGTCATTGGTTGTAGTTCATTCATGTCTTTTTTCTAATAAAGGGGATACTCAACAAACCTTTCAAATTGAGTGATTTTTAAAAAAAAAAAATCCCAAAGTTGCTTTGTTTTTATGTTATTTGCCATCAACAATACTTCAGCTTTTATTGTCTAGCGCATGCAGCCGCCTACCTGTGATTTTAATGCAGCAATGATCCACTTAAGCCAAACAGTCACATCCCGACGGTGCAATGTAGTGTGACCCAAAGCCATGAAGCTGTGTCAGTATGAGGCCTCTTATCGCAAATCACCTGTCCTTTAGATGTGTTGGAGAAACAGAAACGCAGCACAGCTGGCTCAACAACATGTGAGGAGGAGGGGTCGATTCCTGTTGTTTTCCACCTAGTAATGAAACAGACCAACAGTACAATGAAATAAGGCGACTCCCTCCCAGCTGACTCCCTTCCACTTCACACCACTAATTATATCATGGGCGCACAGGGAACATGCCGTCAGGGGCTCCCATGGGATAACAGGTTGGTACTTTTACACATAATCTATTTACTCCCGGTGTAGGCTCGCACTTGTGTGCACAAAGGTGCGCCGCACTCGAGAACGAAGAAGTGCGTGATCTTTTTTGGCTCTATTGGTTTCTCACAGACCTCTGAGCCACTCTTGTCCACTCAATGTTTCCATAGAGACACAGTATAGTGGGTGCAGGAGAGCATGACGGCGGACAGGAAAGACCCACGCCGCAGATGAGGGAGGGAGGTGAAAGGAGAACAAAGGTGGGTAAACAACGATGGTTCGAGGGAGGTGAAAATGGATCAAAATGGCAACAATAGTAAGACATGAACTGTTAGGGAGGAGATACAGCAAGAGGTGGGAGGATCACAGGAGTTGATGGGGAAAGCGTGGGAGGTTGTCAGGCTTTCACACGCAAGGGAGTCACTGTGAGGTGGCTGCAGTGACGGCAGCAGTGATGTCAGAACAGCACACACACACACACACACACACACACGAGGATGTGCATACACTGATGCGCATCAAATTTCCTAATGGGCTGCCCACTTATGGACCATCAACATTGTTTGTATTCACAGACATCTCACCCACGCATCTCATCTCATCCAGGTTTGACAGTCAAGACATTTAGGTATATTTAGAGCGTACCGTGTAAATGATTATTTCAACAAATGTAAAAAAGATGAGACCTTCCGTCATGGCTGACAAATTCTTTATTTTGGTTGGCCTTTGCAGTTTGAAGCCAGTGCAGCATTTTTAAATGTAATTCAAAAATGAGCATGCTATTATAAAACTCTTCACTGGAACTCAAATTATAGGGGATTGCCAAATACAAACCATTTGTATGTTTTTGTCATTCACAAAATCTGCAGCCTTACTCAAATTATTGTCTTTTACCTTTTTTGTCAACCATCACCCCGTCGTATGCCGCCCACACACTGGCATCCTTGAATGCTATGTGTCAACACTCATCCAGCTTCAGTAGAAAATAAAAAACCTTGATGCATAACGACAAGGATAGATGTTACTAATGGAAATTGAGAAATTGGCAAGATGAGTAGTTGCTGTGTAAATTCCTTCATGCTGAAATTGATAGGACACATTCAAGATGCTATTTCATCCAAAGAAGTGTCAAAGCAATGCTATTTTTTTTCCTGATAGAGTACTGTGTCATCAAAGCAAAATACATTGTTTGTCCCCTGCACTTCATAACGTTAAAAAAATAATATTACACTATTGAATGGAGACAAGTCAAACACTAGTGAAAGGCGGAAAACGGTCGTTAAGGGTGAAGCTCGTCCCTTTAGAGTGGCCACACACAAATTGATTGGCTTTCTGGGGCTGCCTTCTTGCCAATATGACATTGATTTACAGCATGCAGCAGCTAACCACATAGCAATATGAATCACAAAAATCCAACCAAGAGGAGTCTGATGCTCAAACCAAATAGTAACACAATGGCTTCAGTATCATTACCAAGTAAATCCATTCCCAGACTGGACATACATGGTAAAAAACAAAAACAAAGTTTTGTATTTCATTCCGTTGATTTTCTACAAAAAAATTACTTATCAAACAATTTATTTCCCATTCAAACCACACCCCTTTAAAGCCCTGTGCAAACACCAACTGTGACCCCCCTGTACCCCTTATTGAGGTCCACATCACAGTCAAGGGGCAGCCATGACTGTGATGTGGATCTCACAGGGCCGCTTGTAACAGTGAATATATATGAACATAGATGTATAGTCGCCTCATAATATCATTACACAGTTGCCTATGCATTTGATTGACTTACGTTTTACGTACAATGTAAAATAATAAATCATAAGTCATGCAGATATTCAAGTATTTTATTTGAACAAAAACAATGCTTGCTATGGTCTGGTGTTTGTCTGCACCCTGTGATGTAGAGATGGCAGACGAAATGCAGGTAAGAGGCCTCTTTTTAAGGACCAAAAAAAAAACATAGATGTGGAGCAGGCAAGTACACAAAGGGCAAACAGGCTTGGGTAACAAAGTATGCAAAGTAAAACAAAAATGACGCAGCTTCGTCTAGAGGACAAGACTGGCATATAACGCATCCCGATTGGCTACCAGAGACGGGTGAGTCAAATCAGCACACCAACAGGAAATTGAAAACAAGGAGGGGAAGGAGCACTAAAACAGAAACAAACATAAAGCCCAGGAAAACATTGGCCAAGTCCAAAACTGTCGTGTGGGAATTATGACAGTTTGAAATATATGATAGTATAATATGTGTTGTCTTATTAGATAATGGTAAAGAATAAAAGACATGCAATTGCATGCAGTAAATGCATTTTTTTAATGTAAAAATGGAAAGAAAAAATATATTGACACCTGATGGTTTCGCCAAAACCTTTTGGACAATTGTAGGCTTCCATTTTTATGGAAGAGAGGATATTCAGCAGGTGCAACATCAATGACCTGTGACACCACAAATGTTCTTCTGGATGAATGGACAAAAAAGTCACCCAGATACGCGCCGACACATCGTACAAAGTGTCCCCAGTGGAAGAAGTTACTGTATATTATATTAAACTGCAAAGCGGAGACCAACTATATTTTATTTTCTTGTAGGTACAGTGATCAGGTGGCCTTTATGTGTTTGTTTTATACATTTGAATAACGTTATTGAATTTCCATAGTTCAATTCAGACCAGGAAGGTTTTTAGTTAATTGGCTAATTTAAGTGTGAATTTGTATTTTCCAATATTCTACTGTGTGACCATTTGTCATATTTTATGAGGTACTGAAATTGTTTTAATAATTAGCTGTAAGATATAATCCTTATGAATTTAACTATGTAAGTCTGGGGTGTCAAACTTATTTTTTGTGAGGGCTACATTGAAGTTATTACTGCCCCCAGAGGGTCGCTTGTAACACTAAATAAATATAAATACAAAACAGATAATAATTGGATGATTATATTATTTATGTACATACTAATAGCTTGCTTTGAAATCATAAGTCATGGTGACTAGCAGATGTTTAATTAATTATTCTAACACAAATGTTTGGAATATATGATAAAATAATAACTGTTCCATGATCAGATAATAATAAAGTTTAAAACAGGGGTGTCAAACGTACGGCCAGCGAGCCGGATCAGGCCCGCGAAAAGGTTTTATCCGGCCCGCGGGATGAGTTTGCCAAGTATAAAAATGAGCCAACATTTTTGAATGAAAGAAACTGTTGTTCTAAATGTGTCCACTTGATGTCGCAATAGCAATTCTTTGTATCTTTGTAGATTATGCTACATATGTAAAAAAAAAAAAAAAATAAACCACATGATGTTCGTGCACCAGTCAAGGAAAATGAGCGAACTGTAATTTGATTTTGATATTATTTTTGTATCTTGATGGATTGAAAATGAACACCAATGAGTTGACTGATGAACATTATAACATAATTTATTCAGAAAGTATAAATAACGACAAATAAAGGTATAGAATACTATTAACCGCAACATGTAAGTGTAAAAAAACCAACAACAACATTATGATTTGTACATTTTCAGAATGTGCTTGTTCTATTCTTAAACAAAGAAAACAATCTCAAGTTGTCTTTATTTTTAAGTTATCATGCCGTGATTTTACCAGTCTGGCCCACTTGGGAGTAGATTTCTCTCTATGTGGCCCACGATCTAAAATGAGTTTGACACCCTTGGTTTAAAACATATGCAATTGCACAAAAAAAGTACATTTAGTGATTTCTTCAGAGGTGGGTAGAGTAGCCAGAAATTGTACCCAAGTAAGAGTACTGTTACTTTAGAGATTTATTACTCAAGTAAAAGTAAGGAGTAGTCACCCAAATATTTACTTGAGTAAAAGTAAAAAGTATGTTGTGAAAGAACTACTCAAGTACTGAGTAACTGATGAGTAACCTGTTCGTTTAATGATGACGGCAACAAATAATGCACAAAAACATAAAAATAGCAATGAACAAATTCAGAGCCAGGAATATCTCTTAAGCAACTAAAACAATAATATACTAAATAATAATACATTAAAATAAAACAAATTAAGGCAAATTGAGCCACAATAACTTAACAGCACCTTAGGCTCAGTAGGCAGAGATTACAAAGGAAAACAACAAGTTAGCCTTTACGCAAACCATAAACTCTGATAGATGTGGGCTGCATCTGGGAACACACTGTGCACTTCTTATTGGTATTTGTATGCATGCGTGAGTGTGTGTGTGCGACTGTGCGTGTGTGTGTGTGTGCATGTGAAGTTTTGCATTTTCACTCAGAATCACTCAGTTAAGTGACTATTCAGTTTCAACAACAACTGGCTCTCAAGGTTGACACTGTGAAGCCATGAACAGGAGTCCTGCGTGACTAAAAAGTCTCTCACAGGCTGCAGATGCTGGGAGGTCTGTGTTGATTTTCAGTGACAGGCTCTTGATTTGAGGAAAGGAATACAAGAGATTCATACCTCCAGTAGATGGACATGAAAGGTACCTCTCCAGCACTCCTGTTTTTCATTGTCCTGTACTCAGCGATGCAAAGAAGTCATCTTCATCAGAGTGACTAAGTCCAAGTCAGTGTCCATATAGTCGAGGCCTGTGGCAAGAGAAAGTGATTTCAAAAGAATTAGGTCTGAACATATTTTTTTCCTTTCTACTGTATAGCCTTCCAAGCTGCTGGTTTTTTATGTGCTCCTAACTCTTGCCAGCCTATAATTTGTCACTGATACAATATGAACTTAAATAAAAATAACATTAAATGGATTGATATACACCAGACCTGGGCATTCTGCGGCCCGCGGGCCGCATCCGGCCCTTTGTGCGTCCCTGTCCGGCCCGCGTGAGGCCAATTATAAATTACAAAATAAATTTAAAAAAGTATCTATGTCGAGTGTGCAATACAACGGTGCTGCTTTTGTTTTGAAAATCGTTATTTGTATTACTTCCGTGTGGACGTATGCGTGTGCGTGATTGTGAGTGAATGTGAACAGCTGCAATCACAAAATAAAGTTGAAAAAACATCTGTGTCGTGCGCGCAATACAACTGTGCTGCTTTTATTTAGAAAAGTGTTATTTATGGGCGTATGTCCGTGTGTAACCTGCGAGTGAAGGTGCACAGCGACAAGTGATGCACGGTTTACACCCGAGACGCTAAAAAGAGAAAAGTTGATGAGGAATGGCGTGTTTCCAACAAGACATGGACTGCAAAGCAACGTTCCCTCTAAGGTGCGCGCCTGCGCAATTGCGCACTGCTCAAACGTCCGCTGCGCGCAGCAAGTATATGCCGCGCACCAAATCAAATCCCATCTGAATTCTAAACAAAATAAACATATTTATTCTATGTAATTTTGCAATGCAACTTTGAGTGACAGTGACAACAAGCGGCCCTAACGGTGTTCGTCAACACCCTTCAATTGAACACCGTTCAATTATTGTAACGTCTATCGAGATGCTTCGAGGACAGGAATTATATCGATCACTTTATTGAGCAAAACTGTTTATATTCGGACATAACCACACCAAAAACATGAGTAAAACACTTCTATCTGGAAAAACTAGTCATTTTCTGCCGTACAAACCAGGCCAAAACCAACTTGTCATCTGTCACCAACACGCATAGCACTAAACCACTGGTGCGTTTATGGCCACACAAAAAGTCGGACAACTCAAATACCACACAAAGTTACACTATGACTGCTCAGTCATACGTGTGCTTATTTTACTGTCATTTATTATTAATGTTAATTTATTTATATTAGTCATGGAATGCTGTTACACACACTATGTTGAAGTATTACTATTATTATTAATTATTATTATTATTATTATTATTATTTATCTTACGGTATATATAAAAAATAATATTGAGCAAAATTTAATTGAAATATTGTCGATGTGGCCCTCCAGCAGTGCTCGGGTTGCTCATGCGGCCCCCGGTAAAAATTAATTGCCCACCCCTGATATACACACATCTTCATTTGGAACATGTGTACATGTGCATAAGTATATTTACCGTCATTTAAGATGCTCTCATCAGTGGTCCAGGATGTCCCGAATTTTGGTAGGCGTATAGCTGCTGCAATCAGCTCAGGTTGTTTCATCATCTCTCCAAAACGTTTCTGAATCCCCTCCTGCACTACACACTTGGCAAGATCACTCCAACTTCTTCAGCTTGTCCTGCAACTGGTGAAGTGTTGGCAGCAGGAAGCCCATATGCAATGATGATTGCCCTTGGAGGATGTTCAGGGCCATGGCAACAGGCTTCATTACAGCAGCGTACTCAGTCAAAAATGCCATTGCAGCTGTATTGAGCCTATAAAAGATGTAAAGATGAAAGTTAGCTTTTAGCAACTTTTGATACATCCATTTTTTCATTTTCATTATGTGCGTTAAATGAACATACAAACTACACAACAAATCAACTACAATTATCCCATGGCCACGTAAAGAAACTTATATTATGTTGCATTATATTGATCTTAAAACAGGTGGATTCACCCACATTAATCAGCAATGCCCACGTGTTCTATTACACTTTAAACAATGTGAATTCTGCCAACTTACATCTTTGTCCGCAATGCTATGCACACATTGCGGAGTGCTTTTTCTCCTTTCTCCTTCTCCTTTCTACAGCGAAGAACAGGGAGCGCCAACGAGTTTGATTGGGTCGGAGAGACTGCATCTTGCATTCACGTTCCACAATTTCAAATGCTGTGGTTGACCCGCTGGTCTTATTCCACAGCATTTGAGGAACTCAAAGCGCTTTGACACTATTTCCACATTCACCCATTCACACACACACTCACACACTGATGGCGGGAGCTGCCATGCAAGGCGCTAACCAGGACCCATCAGGAGCAAGGGTGAAATGTCTTGCTCATACCATACCATACCATACCAACTTTATTTATAAAGCCCTTGGACGTGACTAGGATGGTAGAAGGTGGGGATTGAACCAGTAACCCTCAGATTGCTGGAACGGCCATTCTCCCAACTTCGCCAAGCCGATTCATTCACTGAAATCAACAAGCAAAACTTTGAGCTTGAACTTTATTTACTCTCCATCGTGGCTAAATTACTCTGCTTTGCTATGTGTGTGTGTGTGTGTGTGTGTGTGTGTGTTCTTGCAATGCTTACTTAATGGGGACATCGCTCTGTTTACACCAGGGGTGTCCAAAGTGCGGCCCGGGGGCCATTTGCGGCCCGCAGCTAATTGTTTACCGGCCCGCCACACATTCTGCAAAAATTGCAAAATTGATAATATTTCAAAAATTTCAAAAAACATTTTAAAAAAGTGGAAAGAGGTGAAATCTAACAAGAAAAAGTTGCAATGTTGACACAAAGCTGCCATGCAGGCTGTTTTTTTTTCTTTTGTCTTTGTTTATTTCTTTTTTTTGCCATTGGTAAAAAAAAAAAAAAGACTAAAAATCTATGTTATAATGAATTATTATTTAAAAAATATCACTTTAAAATGTTTTATGTGGAAAAAATATTGCATATATTGTGTGGTTGCCATATAAAAACATCAAAGTTTTATTCGACAAAAGAGCATAATACAAACAAAATAATAGTTCAAACGTAAAATCGACAGATATATCTGAAGTTGATCTCGTAATTTAAGTGTTAAGAGTGAAAAAAACTAATAAAAATGTATCACTTTATGAGTGGGGGACCTTTTGGATCCCAAATATATTTCGTAGGATTTTATTTAACTTTTCACTGTGATTACTCCAAAATATTAAAGAATTAAAATCAATGGTGTCCTGCATTATTGATCTTTTAAGGCTCTAATTACTAAATACTGCATATTTCAGTTTTACTATAAAAAACTAAGTTGTTTTTTTTTTACTGTATATCAACCTCAAGTTGATATAGAGATGTACTGTAAGCGTTAAATAAAAAATAAAAATAATAATTTGACTTATTTTTAACAGTTTAATGACTGAGAGCCTTTATAGTCCCCGGTAGCCCTAAAGGTTAAAAAAAAAAATCCGTATATTTTGTTAAGGTTTGAAAATGAAAAATATAAAAATGGCCCCCGCATGCTTAAATTTTTCCGTGTACGGCCCTCAGTGGAAAAAGTTTGGACACCCCTGGTTTACACAGTCACCTTTAGGGGACCTCTGACGGTATGGGTACAAAAAAACAGGTCCCCTAAAGGGAAACCTTTTTAAATGATAGTCAGATCCATTCTGAAGATGCCTAAGTGGTTTTTAAAATAGTAAAATAGTAGATTAAGAGATAATCAGCAAGATTGGTTAAGTAGAACAGTTGTTTATGTTCTTTATGTCCAATGTTAAAAATAAAAAGTAAAAATAAAAGTTGAAATGAGTTTGTATTTTATTTCTGTGGTTTAAGGTAAGATAAGATAATCCATTATTGATCCCACAACAGGGACATTTGGGTTACTTTGTTTACGTGTTTCAAATATTGGTAAAAGCGAAAATAAATTTTCTTGAAAAGTGAAACATTTGTTATCCTGGCATTAACAGTACTGTGATTATGTATGGTATCCATCCTTAGTTAAAACTAATATATTTTTCCAAAAACAAAATCTGGTTTAGTGTTCCTCCGGATGACATTTTCATACAGCATGATTATAAAACATTATTACCTTAATGTATGATTCACATTCAGAATTTTCCATCCTTCTATATATGGTAGTTGGAGTTGCAGACAACTTCATTACAGCTAAATAGCAGTTTTCAGTCATCTCACAGAAGATGCAGGATTTGCTTTAACATTTAAGTGGTGAAACTTCCTATAAGAGGACAATAGTGCTGTATTCTGAGGATCATGTCATAATTCATTTGAACTTTTTTTTTTTTTTTTTTTTTTAAATGGTCCTCAGTAGTCACGTACAAATTTGTGTGAATTATGCAAAATTATTTACATTTGGTCCCCATGAACCATATTAACTCTTTTTCCCCAGGGTCCCCAGTAAGAATGATCGGCACATTACTTCATCAATCCAGATATTTAAAGACGTGTATGAGCTAACTGGGCAGTGGCCGTTTTACCTCATTTTTTTTAATGCCTCCACAACCTGTAGAAAAGGGTGGTCCCCACAAGTGATGATCAAAAACTTGGTCCCCATTCCAAATGATAACCATTTTGTGTGTGTGTGCGTGTGCGTATGTGCATGCGTGTGTGTGTGTGTGTATGAGGCTGCAGTGCGTTAATAAATCATACCCACACCCTGTACATTTGACAGTGATTCATAGCAGGGAAGCTAACATTAGCCTACGGTGACAGCAAAAAAATATCTACGAACGTTACTTACCGCGATGTGCTTCCTCAAATTTGACGTTGAGTTCATGTAAGCTGAAATGTCTGAAGTGTGAACATGGATTGTATGTGAGGCCAGGGATGTTCTTCCTCTTCTGGTTGACGCGAAGCGTTCATTGTTGTCTCTGCCATTGTGTTGTGCTGCTTTGCTGCCATTGTTGTTGTTTGCCGCTGAAACTCTATGTGCAGTTAATCATGTGACCGCCTGGCTCTGTTTGATTGGTGAAACGGAGTCAAACGTCACCAGTGACTGCATTTGATTGGTGATAGATCCTACTTCGAAGGTCTGTCTGACAAACCAAAACAAAACAAAGCGTGCATTAACAGATCGATACAAATCAGTAGCGAGTAGCGAGCTGAATGTAGATAAACGGAGCGGAGTAAAAGTAGTGTTTCTTCTCTATAAATATACTCAATTAAAAGTAAAATTATGTTGCATTAAAGCCACTCTTAGAAGTACAATTCATCCCAAAAGTTACTCAAGTAGATGAAACGGAGTAAATGTAGTGCGTTACTACCCACCTCTGCTCGTGGGCCATGTAAAATGATGTGGTGCGCCAGATGTGGACTTTGACACTCATCCATCGATTTTCTACCGCTTGTCCTTTTCGGGGTCGCGGGGGGTGCTGGAGCCTATCTCAGCTGCATTCGGGCGGAAGCCGGAGTACACCCTGGACAAGTCGCCACCTCATCACAGGGCCAACACAGATAGACAGACAACATTCACACTTTGACACCAATGACTTAAATTAATTAACGGTTCAAACATATTGTGATGCAGAAAGATGCATAGTCCCCATAATAAAATGCCAAGTTGTCGGACAAGGTATCAATTATGACCATGCGCCACATGGCATGAAATAAAAAAAAAACCCTGCAATATACCCAGCATACACACACACACACACACACACACACACACATACTGGTAATTATTTGGAATGGGGACCAAGTTTTTCATCAACACTTGTGGAGACAAGAAAAAAAAAAAATTAGTTTTAACTAAGGATGAATAGGGACTGGAGGTCGGCTGTAATGGCTGACCTCCTAATTTTAACTACACAGTAGACACTCTGGGGGCCTTGTACACATGCATGTGGGGGGGTTGGGGTTCGGCGCACCCCTCATTGCCTCGTCGGCCGGCGCGGATTCCGGGGACTGCGTTCTGGTGGCCTGCCAGGCTTTTATTAATTTATTATTATTATTATTATTTTTTATATATATATATATATATATATATATATATATATATATATATATATATATATATATATATATATATATATATATATATATTATTTATTTATTTTTTTAATGTATTTTTTTTATTTATTTATTTTTTTTTCAAATAATTTTTATTATTTACTTACTTTATTTTATTTAATTATTTGTATTTGTTATTTTTAATTTAATTTAATTTGTATTTCATTTTATTATTATTATTATTATTTTTTTATTATTATTATTTTTGTTTAATCTTATTATTTATGTGTGTGTGGCGTCGCGCGGGTCTCGCTTCCTGTTGGGTGGGGTCCGTGCCCGTGTGGCCCGACCTTGCGCTGTGGGGTCTCTGTTGGCGACTTGATGTGGTGGCGGCGCGGCGCCCGTGTCTGGTCTGGATGCTGTGTCTCGGTTGTTTGGGCGGTGGTGTGTTTGTGCGGGTTTGGGTTGGGGTGGTGGGGTCTTTTGGTGGGGGGGTGGGGGGGGGGTGTCTCTTGTTTGTGTGTTGGCGTTTGGGCTTGCTGGCGGGCTGGCGCTGGCTGGTCTCTGTGATCCTGTTGGCGTGTGGTTGCCGTCGCGTTTTTTTTTTTGATCGCTTTGATTTGATTGGGTGGTGCTGGCTGTCTGGGGGTGTTGTGGCTGCTGTTTCTGCTGCCGTTTGTTTGTGGTGTGGGCGCCCGTGGCTGCTGGGTCTGGTGCAGGGAGGTGGCTGATGTTGTGATTGGTGGCAGCGCGCGTGCGTGGTGGTTGTCGGGGCTGACAAACTGTGTATATGTATGTGTATGTGTGTGTGTGTATGTATGTATGTATGTATGTATGTATATATATGTGTATGTGTATGCATGTGTATGTGTGTGTATGTGTACATGTGTATGTTTATGTGTATGTATATATATATGTATGTATATTTCTGGGGGTAAGTTCTGGGCCTGCCTGTCGGGTGGGGGTCGGCGCCTCAGGCTACTGCATCCGGACTGCGTGTCTGGAGCTCCTGGGTCCCACCGTCCATCCCTTCCGGGTGCCCGTCTTGGTTGGGGCCTGCTGGGTCTGGTCCCTTCGTCTACTGTGGTAGCTTGGTGCTGCAGGGTATTCCGAGGTGCTGCGAGTCGGCCAGTTGTTGGGGTAGCGACCTTGTGTGTCAGAATGTCTGTGATCTTCTTTTAATTCTTTTTTTTTAATTTATTTATTTTTTTTAATTTTTTTTAATAAATAGATTTAATTATATATTTATTCTTATTTTTTTAAATACATTTTATTAATATTATTATTATTATTATTATTATTATTATTATTATGTATTTATTTATTTTATTTATTTATTTCCCCTACCTCAGGGGGGGGGCTCGGCGGGGCGGTTGCTGGTTGTTCCATCTCCATCGTTGGGGTCCCTGCGGGTGGGGTGGGTGGTTCCCGTGGCCCCGTGCTGGGTGGTCCTGTGGCGGCCGGCTTGGGTGGGGTGGCCGTGGGCTGGCCTCGCCGCGCTCTCCGGGGGTGGGGGTGGGGGGGGGGGTGGTCTTCCCGTCCGGCTGCGGGGGGTCTCCGGGCCCCTCGGGCGGGGCGTCCCGCCTTTCTGTCCGTGTGGGGTGTGGTCTCTCGCTGGCTTGGGGTCTGGCTGCCCCCTGCTTTTCTCGTGCCTTGTCCTCTGCCGGGTGCATCTGTCTGCGGCCTGCTGCTGGCCCTTGTGGGCGGCGCAGTGGGCCAGGCTCTGGGGTTCCTGTCGCTGTCCGGCTTGGCTGCGTGGGGGCGGTGGCCCCTGGTTCCCTGGGCACCACACCTACTGTTTGTGGAATGGGCTCTCGGGGAGACTGGGGCCGTACTCTGGCTCCCGCACACACTGGGAGTCAAATGTATTGTACATGCAAATTCACATATACTCACACACATACATACAGACATACATAGGTACCTACGCTCCCACATACATATACAAATAAATACAGTACATATTTATACACTCAAAGTTCGTACATCCACACGCACATTCATTATACAAACATACTGTATATACATACTGTACATATACATTCACTGTAAAAACATACATATACACATACTGTACATATACACTCACTGTACAAACACACACATACACATACTATTGATTGATTGATTGAGACTTTTATTAGTAGGTTGCACAGTGAAGTACATATTCCGTACAATTGACCACTAAATGGTAACACCCGAATAAGTTTTTCAACTTGTTTAAGTCGGGGTCCACTTAAATTGATTCATGATACTATCATATATACTATCATCATAATACAGTCATCACACAAGATAATCACATTGAATAATTTACATTATTTACAATCAGGGGTGTGGAGAGGGGGGGGGGGGGGATATGGACATCAAGTAGTGGACATAGAGAGAGAGAGAGAGAGAGAGAGAGAGAGAGAGAGAGAGAGAGAGAGAGAGAGAGATCAGAAGGCATAAGAAAAAGAAAAAGTATCTGCATTTGATTGTTTACATTTGATTATTAGCATTATTATACTGCACGTATACATTCACTGTACAAACACACACATACATATACTGTACATATACATTCACTGTACAAACACACATATACACATACTGTACATATACATTCACTGTTCAAACACACATACTGTATACACATACTGTACATATACTTTCGCTGTACACACATATACACATACTGTACGTATGCAAGTACATATGCACACATACACTCATGCATATAATCACGTTTCATCAAACATATATTAACGTTGTTGCCCTAGGATAAACTGGGTATAACACATGGCACACTGACAAAGCTTAACCTATTGTTACTATAACAATCTACAAGGTTAATGTAGGTTGCTTCTCTTTCTTCCCCTCCATTTTTCAGCATTCTTTCGTATCTCAAGTTATCATTACGTATATGTATTGTTGCATTTGAACAATTGTATTGTTGATAATAAAGGTAAAGTATTGGTATTGTTTATTATCAATAGCACTATTTCTATTGGTATTCATATTGCTCCATTTTTAGTGTAATAATGCTCATTGTCATTTCTGTATTTTTTATTTTATTTTCGCTAACTGCTTATTTGCTATTACTTTTACCATCATATTTGTACATGTCGTATTTGCTGATGTTGCTCTGTTGTTGTTGTTGTTGTTGTGTTTGCTGTTGTTGTTTTTGTCTCTCTGTCTAATCCCCCTCTTGTCCCCACAATTCCCCCCTCTGTCTTCCTTTTTCTCTCTTTCCATCCCCTCCTGCTCCGGCCCGGCTGCACCAAATGATAATATAAATACATTTAATAAAGTCAAAATACAAGTAAGGCAACAAGAGAAGTATCCTACACTTCTCTTTTGTAAAGTAAATCTGAACAGCCAATATGGGCATCTACATCTGCTATATGATTTGCCCGAAAAGCTGGGCAGGACATTATTAAAAAAAAATAAAAAAAAATGAACTAAGGATGAATACCATACATAATTATAGTACTATTAATGCCAGGATAACACATGTTTCACTTTTCAAGAAAACTAATTTAAACTTTCATTTTTACTTTTTATTTTGAACAACATTGAACATAAATAACATTAAAAAAAACTGTTCTACTTCACCAGTCTTGCTGATTATCTCGTAATCTACTATTTCAGCTGCAATCTCCTTTTGTAGGCCGTAATGCGGTTGTACACATAGAACTTCAAAGCTTGCCATTCCCGGTTTTGGAGCGCTTCCGGTTCGTCCCTCAAACATTTTAAACAGTCACTCTTTCCTGGTACAATACCAGAAGGGATGAATCGCTTCATGTGCTTCTCGAAAGCCTTCACTTCTTTCTGTGTCCAGGGTCGCCTTTTCTGGGCAGCTTTACCTGCAAGTGACCATACAAAATATTTCCAGTTCAATTTATCATCAATCATTATACCTAGAAATTTGGTTTCATTTACTCTTTCAATTTCTTAAGCTTGCAATTGATGACAACATACCATTGGAAGAATGTCTCACTGCACGATGTTGTGATGATGCATCCATGTCTTTTAAAGGTATTGTCAGTCTCTTGGGTGGCGGGATGTGATCATCATCAGGGGTTGGTAATGCCACCTCTGTTGTGGTTTAAATGTAATAAACATTCAGTGTCATGTTTACCATAGGGCACCTTTGAGAAACCAGAAAAATGAGTATTAACTTACCATTGTCAGGACATGGATATTGTCCTTCCTCTCTGATGATATCTTTCTCTTCAGTTTTCACAACACATTCTGTGGTACACATAACATGTTAAGCTTATAATTGAGTTCAAACCAAACAAACAACAAAGATGACAACTTACCATTTGGACCAATTGTGATTTCATCCAAGTTCTTTCCATGGAACTCAGATAATCGACCTTGCTCGAGTGCCATCAAAACTTTGCTGATTTTTGCCAGCAGCAATGTCTTTTCCGGAATTCTATAGAACTCACGATGGATTAAAATATCATGGCCAAGAAAGTTGGCCAGCTGGTCCATCTCTGTGTCTGTCATGTTTAGCACAGTTGAAAGGGTGGCAGCATGTTTTCGTAGTTTCGTGGATGTAAGGGAAACAGGACTTTGCATGACATGCTTTTGCATAGTCTCGTATGCAGTCAGATCCACAGAAATGTGTCATCGCTGTGGGTCTTGCAAACAGGTAAGTGTTGTCTTTGAGAACCCCACAAGTTTCCCTGTACTTGATGAGAAGTTATAATGCACACACCATTTTTGGAGGCAAGAGAATAGGAACAGGTCTGCCTCGTTTTCCCCTGATGACAATCCTTGAAAAATGTCTGCAGAGTTTTTTTTCCACTTCAGAGAGAGCCCAATCAACATCCTCAGGAGGATCAGTTGTGTCTCTTGACAGGGGCATGGCTGCTACCTCTCCTTCTCTTCGTCTGTTAAAAAGGATGATCTGTGTCAAACATACTTTTGTCAGGTCTGACCAGGCCTTTGTGGAAGAATTTTCAGATAGCACACTGCTGCACTCATCATGCATTTGATTGAGAAACTGATGCATTTTTTGAACATCCTCAGTGAAGGTCATAAGTTGTGGTACATTCCACTTTTCTTCGGCTATATTCCTCAGGGCTGTTGCAGAGATCAACACGTTCCACTTCTCACGATGGACATCTTGGAACTGAGTGGCATCCCTGACCAAATCTTCATTGTTGTTTATCAAGCCTTGTGCTTTCAAAAGTTTGCTGACTTTAACCAGGGAATTCCCAAGTTGAGTTGTCAGTGATGGAATGCAGAATTTGTTAGTGTCACTATCATAGCCACAAGTACATTTGACAGCTTTTACCATCTCCAAGTAGTTCTTAGGATTCACAAAATCTTAAATTTTTTTCAAGTTAGTTGCTCTTCTGGCATTATGAATCAGTCTTCCTAATTCCCGCATCTTCTCTCTGACACATTGTTGATTTTTTGCTGACATACCACTTTTGTTCAACAGGTGCTGCCCAACATCTGTGATGACATGGTCATTTTTTATTATTTCTGTGATTGGATCAGGACTCATGACACTTATTACTCCCCACAGTTGTTTGGGTACACTTGAAGGCACAGGCCCAGTATATATGCAGAGAGACTGGACACGGTTCTTTCCTGATTTTCGGGTGACTGATGAAGGTTTGAGTGGGCAACTTTGCATGTGTCTCCACAGTACCTTTCTGGTAAACAGTCCTTGGCAATGTGCACAGTGCATGAAATCATTTCCTTCAGCTTCTTTAGGTGGTCGTGTGAATGACACTAGTTCATCCTTCCCTAACTCCATAATAGAATAGAATAGAATAGAATAGAATAGAATAGAATAGAAAGTACTTTATTGATCCCTGGGGGAAATTCAGCACCACAGTTCGCTCCCAATAGACAAGAATAATAATAAATAATATAATATATATAATATATTACATACAGTATATAATATATCATGTATAAATAATATAAATATATTGTACATATACTACATATACTCTACATTTAATAGCAATGCTGCTCACAATTGTGAGCGTAGTTCCCTTTATTACGAATATTCTCTAGCTGTTTCCTTCTCTCCACGGAACTCGTTGGAAAGCTAAGAGCTGTGGCTACTTCCAATTTGTTTTTGTGTGCACTTTTTAGATGCTTGCCATAAGGCTTACTGCAATACAAGCAATAATGTATTTTGTTGTAAACTCTTGTTCCATGTTTTGTAATGAGAGGACGAACAACTACATTGTCAATCGTTTCCTGACTTGAGCAGTATTCCTCTGTTCCAGTGACATCAGGTGTTATAATCTAAAATGTGTGAAACAAAATCAATGTGAGGTATTTAAAATGTCCTTAATCTCCAATATCCATCATAACTATACATATAATTTCTTAAAAGTCCTTATAGACAACCAATTAGAGCTACTTGGACCATAAACCAGTCCAAATGCCAAAAAATCAAAAACACAAAGTGATTCACAAGCTTTTTTTTGAGCAAGGCTCGTGTTCTTAATTAAATGCACCCATTGGAAAAGGTTCGCTTCGCTGCTAATTTTTTGGCTTAACTTGGTCATAAACACATTAATCTTCTACAAATGATAGTCAATAACCTCCATGTATAAGAAATATGTTCTTACCTTTTAGTTTAAAGGCCTACTGAAACCCACTACTACCGACCACGCAGTCTGATAGTTTATATATCAACAATGATGAAATCTTAACATTGCAACACATGCCAATACGGCCCGGTTAACTTATAAAGTGCAATTTTAAATTTCCTGCTAAACTTCCGGTTGAAAACGTCTATGTATGATGACGTATGCGCGGGACTTCAGTAGTTAAACGGAAGTATTCGGACACCATTAAATCCAATACAAAAAAGCTCTGTTTTCATCTCAAAATTCCACAGTATTCTGGACATCTGTGTTGGTGAATCTTTTGCAATTTGTTTAATGAACAATGAAGACTGCAAAGAAGAAAGTTGTAGGTGGGATCGGTGTATTAGCGGCTGGCTGTAGCAACACAACCAGGAGGACTTTGACTTGGATAGTAGACGCGCTAGTCGACGCTAGCCGCTGACCGCACGGATGATCGGGTGAAGTCCTTCGTCCTTCCGTCGATCGCTGGAACGCAGGTGAGCACGGGTGTTGATTAGCAGATGAGGGCTGGCTGGCGTAGGTGGAGCGCTAATGTTTTTATCATAGCTCTGTGAGGTCCCGTTGCTAAGTTAGATTCAATGGCGTCGTTAGCAACAGCATTGTTAAGCTTCGCCAAGCTGGAAAGCATTAACCATGTATTTACAGGTCCATGGTTTAATAGTATTGTTGATTTTCTGTCTATCCTTCCAGTCAGGGGTTTATTTCTTTTGTTTCTATCTGCATTTAAGCATGATGCTATCACGTTAGCTCCGTAGCTAAAGTGCTTCGCCGATGTATTGTCGTGGAGATAAAAGTCACTGTGAATGTCCATTTCGCGTTCTCGACTCTCATTTTCAAGAGGATATAGTATCCGAGGTGGTTTAAAATACAAATCCGTGATCCACAATAGAAAAAGGAGAAAGTGTGGAATCCAATGAGCCAGCTTGTACCTAAGTTACGGTCAGAGCGAAAAAAGATACGTCCTGCACTGCACTCTAATCCTTGACTCTCACTTTCCTCATCCACGGATCTTTCATCCTGGCTCAAATTAATGGGGTAATCGTCGCTTTCTCGGTCCGAATCGCTCTCGCTGCATTGTAAACAATAGGGAAATGTGAGGAGTCCTTCAGCCTGTGACGTCACGCTACTTCCGGTACAGGCAAGGCTTTTTTTTTTATCAGCGACCAAAAGTTGCAAACTTTATCGTCGATGTTCTCTACTAAATCCTTTCAGCAAAAATATGGCAATATCGCAAAATGATCAAGTATGACACATAGAATGGATCTGCTATCCCTGTTTAAATTAAAAAAAATAATTTCAGTAGGCCTTTAAAGGACTTGCTTCCGTGTCTCGACGTCCAAAATTTAGAAGTCCTTCCTGTTCTACTCAAACTAACCAGTAAACATGTTTTATGAAAAAAAAAGAAAAAAACCTTAAAAATCACTTAGGCATCTTCAGAATGGATCTGACTATTATTTAAAAAGGTTTCCCTTTAGGGGACCTGTTTTTTTGTCCCCATAACGTCAAAGGTCCCCTAAAGTGACTTTGTAAACAGAGTGACGTCCCCAATAAGTAAGCATTGCCAGAACACACACACACACACACACACACACACACACACCACACACACACACACACACACACACACACACACACACACACACACACACACTCACATTGTTCACTAATGTGTGCCTGACGTGATGACATATGAAACTGTGTGTGTAAATGTTTGTATGACATTTGATGATAGTCTGTGACGTGTGAGGGCACTGCTGCTGTTTGAAATGAAAAACATTTAGCATGGCACTGGATGACAAGAGGGGTTTGTGTGCGTGTGTGTGTGTGTTTTCGTGTGTGTGTGTGTGTGTGTGTGTGTGTGTGTGTGTGTGTGTGTGTGTGTGTGTGTGTGTGTGTGTGTGTGTGTGTGTGTGTGTGTGTGTGTGTGTGTGTGTGTGTGTGTGTGTGTGTGTGTGTGCGTGTTTGTGCCTACACTGATTGACGTCACAGACTCCCACTCATTTCCATCTTGCCTACATGCGCAAAGAGAATAGACCCCATCTGCATCCAGCTTCTTTTCCCTCTGAACACTTTTGGTATACTCTTTCTTGCTCGCCCCTCACTCACCTCCTATATTCCTATGTTTTTTCCCAGTCCTTTGCATCCAGCTGACCACAACCATCTTGGCAGATAAACAAGACAGTTAAGCATAAACAATTTAGGACAGCCAGACAGCAACACCCTCTCAGAGATACACATTAGGGACTCTCGCCTATAAACATCTGTTCATTTCAAGCACCACTAAGGTTTTGTCAGGAGGGAGGGTATTTTGACTCCTGCACCTGATGTGTGTGTGTGTGTGTGTTCTTGTATTTCTACCATTCTTAAGACATCAACAAGGAAAAGTACCTTCCTTATGAGGACCGGTGAACAAGTTAGGACCAAAATCATGGTCCCACTACGGAAAACCATTGCATCTAATAGAGAATGTCTCTTTTGAACCCCTGGTTGGGAAATCTATCAAAATTAGTATGGTCCAAAAAAAAAAGGAAGGATTTTTCAAATTGACTGCGTGTCGGTTGTAAACATAGTCATGGTCAACATATGAAATAACAAGTGTGTGTAAAAAATTGAAGCGCTCCCCCTCTGGTCAATGTATGGAATAACAAGTGTGTGTAAGACATTGAAATGCTCCCCCTATGGCCAAAATTAATTTAAAAATAAAAAATAAATATTTATATAGAGACATACTGTAATAACTTCAAGTCAATAATGAAGATTAAAAACCAATTACAAACAAAAAATATATACA